>NC_084624.1:3447736-3562736 GCF_033978795.1 Nerophis ophidion
AACTTAGATATTGGGTTTCACTATATACATAACTATACACATATATACACATTCATACATATATACACACATACATATAAACATGTATACATACAGTATATATTCCCTTTTGGGGTTGCAGGGGGCGCTGGCGCCTATCTCAGCTACAATCGGGCGGAAGGCGGGGTACACCCTGGACAAGTCGCCACCTCATCGCAGGGCCAACACAGATAGACAGACAACATTCACACTCACATTCACACACTAGGGACCAATTTAGTGTTGCCAATCAACCTATCCCCAGGTGCATGTCTTTGGAGGTGGGAGGGGCCTATCCCCAGGTGCATGTCTTTGGAGGTGGGAGGAAGCCGGAGTACCCGGAGGGAACCCAAGCAGTCACGGGGAGAACATGCAAACTCCACACAGAAAGATCATACGTACATACGTACACATGTACGTACGTATGTATGTATATGTATATATATATATATATATATATATATATATATATATATATATATATATATATATATACCGGCTTCCTCCCACTTCCAAAGACATGCACCTGGGGATAGGTTGATTGGCAACACTAAATTGGCCCTAGTGTGTGAATGTGAGTGTGAATGTTGTCTGTCTATCTGTGTTGGCCCTGCGATGAGGTGGCGACTTGTCCAGGGTGTACCCCGCCTTCCGCCCGATTGTAGCTGAGATAGGCGCCAGCACCCCCCGCGACCCCGAAAGGGAATAAGCGGTAGAAAATGGATGGATGGATATATATATATATATATATATATATATATATATATATATATATATATATATATGTATGTATGCGTGTATGCGTGTGTGTGTGTGTGTGTGTGTGTGTGTGTGTGTGTGTGTGTGTGTGTGTGTGTGTGTGGAAAAAAATCACAAGACTACTTCATCTCTACAGAACTGTTTCATGAGGGGTTCCCTCAATCAAAAAAATCTCCTGATGATTGAGGGAACCCCTCATGAAACAGTTCTGTAGAGATGAAGTAGTCTTGTGATTTTTTTCCCCACACATACATATATTGCACTCTTCTACGGTATCGAGCACTATTCCATGTATAATCTAATTAAGACATATATATATATATATATATATATATATATATATATACATATACACACACAGACACATATATATTCACATACATACCATATATACACACATAGATCCATATATATATATATATATATATATATATATATATATATATATATATATATATATATATATATATATATATATATATATATATACATACATACATACATACATACATACATATATACACAAACATATATATATACATACATACATATATACATATATATACATACATATATACACATATATACACACCATCTCTGTGGTTTGATTCTCTGTATATTTTTTTTTTTTTATTGTTGTTGTATTACCATTATTTAATAGTTTTTCCTGTATTTTATAAAATTGTATGCATATGATGTTAACTATATCAAATGTTTATTTCTAGAAAAAAGGGGGCCCAGCACCCCCCGCCAAAGGGGGTTTTTGGGGTTGGTGCACTAATTTTAAGAGTATCTTGTGTTTTTTATGTTGATTTAATTTTTTTTTTTTAATAAATAAATAAATAAAAAACTAATAAAAATTATTCTGCGGCCCGGTGGTTGGGGACCACTGCACTACCTTACTACACTACATATACATTTTACTTACACTTCTACTGATATCACTACACTACATATACATTTTACTTACACTTCTACTGATATCATCACGTACTCTGTTTGCTGTTTTGTAAGGCTGTTTTGTTTTGTGTCCAATACTGTCAGAGATGCTATAAGTGATACTCACACACACAGGAATCACCCCCACCTTATTTAGCATGACAGCACATAATGCACACACAACTAATACATTACTTTAGAGCGTCCCTGTCATACAGAAGATCTTTGAATTGCAATTCTGGTGGCAGTTACTTAAGAAGAGCAGAGGGCTCCTGCCAAATAGAGGATCTTTGACTAGCATTATTGCTGTAGGTTTCTTAAAACAGCAGATCGCTCTTATCATGTCAACCATCTCTGACTAACGTTTGAATTGCAATGCAATAGCAGTGTGCTACTGTCATATAAAATTATCTTTGACAAGCTTTCTAGCAGTAAAAAAAACAAGCAGAGCACATCAGTCATATAGAGGATCTTTGACTAGCACTATTACTGTCCTAGGTCCTACTACAAGGTCCTAAAAAACAGCAAAGCGCTCATCATATAGATGATCTTTGAACAAAATGTTTACAATAGCAGTGTGCTCTGTCATATAAAGGATCTTTGACTAGCATTAAAGCTATCATTTAGAAGATATTAGACTAATTATTGCAATGTGTGTTAGTAGTTAAAAGCATCAGAGCACAGTGGTTATATGGAGGATCTATGAGTATTTTGGCAGTAAATCCTAAAAAACAGCAAAGTACCGGTACCCTGACACAGATAATAAAAAAAGGAAAGATTAACATTTAGTATATATCCATCCATCCATTTTCTACCGCATGGATACTATCTCAGCTGCATTCAAATATATATATGTATATATATATATATGTATATATATATATATATATAAATATATATATATATGTATACACACACACATATATATAGACACACTCGGCATCAAGGGTTGGAATTGGGGGTTAAATCACCAAAAATGATTCCCGAGCAGAGCCATCGCTGCTGCCCACTGCTCCCCTCACCTCCCAGTGGGTGATCAAGTGTGATGGGTCAAATGCAGAGAATAATTTCACCACACTTAGTGTGTGTGTGACAATCATTGGTACTTTAACTATTAACATTTTAGCATTCAATCAGACATTATTGTGAGGTTTCGTATTAGTGTTCATAAAAATAGATATACCTGCCCCACAGACACATGTTTTTCTCTACATGTGGCCCCTGAGTCAAAATATTTGCCCAGGCCTGTTATGAGGTGACATGGAAGGTCAATATGGTCCTTAGGTTTGTGGTCCAGAAGAAGTGAGCTGCTGAGGGAGAACAGCAGGCCCTTAGAACAGTGGTTCTCAACCTTTTTTCAGTGATGTACCCCCTGTGAACATTTCTTTAATTCAAGTACCCCCTAATCAGAGCCAAGCATGTTTGGTTGAGAAAAAGAGATAAAGTAAAATACAGCACTATGTCATCACTTTCTGATTTAATAAATTGTATAACAGTGCAAAATATTGCTCATTTGTAGTGGTCTTTCTTGAACTATTTGGGGAAAAAAAGATATAAAAATAACTAAAAACTTGTTGAAAATAAACAAGTGATTCAATTATAAATAAATATTTCTGCACATAGAAATAATCCTCAACTTAAAGTGCCCTCTTTGGGGATTGTAATAGAGATCCATCTGGACTTCATTCTAAACATTTCTTCACAAAAGAAGAAATCTTTAACATCAATATTTATGGAACATGTCCACAAAAATCTAGCTTGTATTTCTTTTCACACTTTATGAACTTACATTCATATTGTGTTGAAGTATTAGTCAATAAATATATGTATAAAGGATTTTTGAATTGTTGCTATTTTTAGAATATTCTTGAAAAATCCCAGGTACCCCTTGGCATACCTTCAAGTACCCCATTTGAGAACCACTGCCTGGGGGTCCCTCTTCATGACAGAAGTGACAAAGGGCCTCACTTTGCTTTAAAATCTAAAATAAAAATGGGGACAAAAAAGCAGGATGGAGTATAGGAATAAGACAGCTTGCACATACCGAGCAGCAGAAGCCGGTGAGTCTGTTTGTATTCCCTCTTCAGCTCCTTGAGGGCCCTGTCAATGTTCTTGCTGACTTTCCTCGCCTCCTTCTCGGCCTCCTTCTCCTCCAGCAGCAGCTTGTCCCAGTTCTTCTGCTTCTGGCTGCTGCTCTTGTGCGGCAACTGCAGGCGGCGGCCGCGCTCCTTGTTGGCCGCCTTGCCGCCTCCGTTCTGGATGAGCACGCCGTCCGTGGCCGTGGTCTCCCCGCGTCGGTGCTCCCCGGCTGCCGGCGGCCGGCCGGGGTCCCCGGCGGGGCGCACTACCGGGCCGCCGCGTAGCGACGACGCCTCCCCGCATCCTCCGCTGTCCTCCGGGCGAGCTCCCTGAGCGCGGGTCGGCGCGGCGGCGACGTCCAGCGGCTGCTCCGAGTCCGAGGCGGCGTTGGAGATGGACCCGCTCAGGTCCCCGAAGAGCCGGGGGCGCAGACTGTAGCACAGCCCCATGTTGAAAGCAGTCGTCGTGTGCGAGGATGGGATTGGTCATAAAGGAAACACCGACAAGGATCGCTGCTGCTGCGCCACCGGCGGCCCTAACGCGCCATCGTCACGCGGCCGCACCGGCGCGGCGAGCTCGGGCCCGATTGGAGGCGGAAATGTGGACCGTTGGCGCTCCGACATTGGCTACATGACATCGTGCATGGTCGGGACGCTCGGCCCCGGGCTGGCTGGTCCGTGTAGCTCGTCGCGGATCACCTGATTCTGTCCGTGGACACTGCGGGTCCAAGCTTTACCGTAAGTCCGCCACACACTGCACAGCGCGCGCCTGCTGGAAAAAAAAAAAGAGCCGGGGCGACAATTGGAGTGCACGTCTGTTAGGGGCATTACGTCATCGCTGTGACCGCTCGGGGAGCTAACATGCTAGGCAGCTGCCTGCAGGACTTTATCTACCTTCAAATGAGGGCTTCCTCAATCAAGCAATGTTGATTTATATAGCCTTAAATCACATGGCACAAGCCGCAATGACATCCGCGGTAAAAAGCCCACATAAGGGCAAGGAAAAACTCACCCCTAGGTGACAATGACTATGACAGGGGTCGGGAACCTTTTTGGCTGAGAGAGCCATGAAAGCCCATCCATCCATTTTCTACCGCTTATTCCCTTTTGGGGTCGCTGGCGCCTATCTCAGCTACAATCGGGCGGAAGGCGGCATACACCCTGGACAAGTCACCACCTCATCACAGGGCCAACACAGATACACAGACAACATTCACACACTAGGGACCATTTAGTGTTGCCAATCAACCTATCCCCAGGTGCATGTCTTTGGAGGTGGGAGGGGCCTATCCCCAGGTGCATGTCTTTGGAGGTGGGAGGGGCCTATCCCCAGGTGCATGTCTTTGGAGGTGGGAGGAAGCCGGAGTACCCGGAGGGAACCCACGCAGTCACGGGGAGAACATGCAAACTCCACAATCAATCAATGTTGATTTATATAGCCTTAAATCACATGGCACAAGCCGCAATGACATCCGCGGTAAAAAGCCCACATAAGGGCAAGGAAAAACTCACCCCTAGGTGACAATGACTATGACAGGGGTGAGGAACCTTTTTGGCTGAGAGAGCCATGAAAGCCCATCCATCCATTTTCTACCGCTTATTCCCTTTTGGGGTCGCGGGGGGCGCTGGCGCCTATCCCAGCTACAATCGGGCGGAAGGCGGGGTACACCCTGGACTAGTCGCCACCTCATCGCAGGGCCAACACAGATAGACAGACAACATTCACACATTAGGGACCATTTAGTGTTGCCAATCAACCTATCCCCAGGTGCATGTCTTTGGAGGTGGGAGGGGCCTATCCCCAGGTGCATGTCTTTGGAGGTGGGAGGGGCCTATCCCCAGGTGCATGTCTTTGGAGATGGGAGGGGCCTATCCCCAGGTGCATGTCTTTGGAGGTGTGAGGGGCACAAAAGTCCAATAACAAAACTTACTTGATCTCCTCCACTTGGTGCAAGATCTCCTCCCCAACTCGGAGATGGCACTCCACCCTTTTCCGGGCAAGAACCATGGACTCGGACTTGGAGGTGCTGATTCTCATCCCAGTCACTTCACACTCGGCTGCGAAGCGATCCAGTGAGAGCTGAAGATCCTGGTCAGGTGAAGCCATCAGGACCACATCATCTGCAAAAAGCAGAGACCTAATCCTGCATCCACCGAACCAAGATACCCTCAACGCCCTGACTGGGCAAACAAATTCTAACTAAACAGTCAATGTTAAATAGCAAATGAAAATACAGCTTCACCACTTTAGTCATAATTTTTGCGCTTAAGAAACTTCTCAATGATTTTAGCGCCAGACTTCTTATGTTTGTTCTTTCCAGAGTGGTTTATAAAGAGAGGCTAAAACACACAATAAGTCAATCTCACTTATAATTTACCTCCAATTTGAGTGGTAAAACAATAAGTTTTAGTCACTAACTGTCGTACCAGTCCAAAGTTTGGACGCACTCAGGCTTATAGGGTAGAGACATGTCTCTAAAACATAGGGTTGTCCAAAGTGCAGCCCGGGGGACATTTGCTGCCTGCAGCTCCTTTATAGTAAAAACAAACTTCATTCATGATTAAATGCTGACAACATTGCGACTTAGTTCTGGACTTAAATTATGTCTACAGGTAAAATTACTCCAAAATAGACAGTAGGGATTTCAGGCTTTTTTTCCTATAACGAGTCCACTTTTAGCTCCAAAACGTGGCTGGGCCTGCATCCGCTTGCTGAGGTCACCTATCAAGGAATATCACGCAGTTTGTGTTTTACTAGAATTTTCATCCCGAATGACGTTATTTTTATGTCACAGAATTTGAAGGAATGATCAAATATTTCTGCCAAATGCAAAACAGTTAAAGAAGGGAAAAGCCAGCAAACATTTCCAAATAATGGAAATGTGAATGAATGAATTATGAATTACATTTTTATATAGCGCTTTTCTCTAGTGACTCAAAGCGCTTTACATTGTGAAACCCAATATCTAAGTTACATTTTTAAACTAGTGTGGGTAAAGCGTCTTGCCCAAGGACACAACGGCGGTGACTAGGATAGCAGAAGTGGGGATCGAACCTGGAACCCTCAAGTTTCTGGCACGGCCACTCTACCAACCGAGCTATACCGAAGAATGTACAGTAAGGACCTCTCCACTCAAATAGACCCATGCGAAATATGACCGACCAAGTGAGAAAGGAGTGTAATTTGCAGCCATCAGTTAGGAAACTCAAGCTAATTGTGATCATGTAAATCAGGATCACCCTTGAGGGAAGTAAAACTAAGTCACAGCCTGCGGATCAACTTAGAAAAAAGGAGCAGATGCAGCACTCAAAAACGAAAGAAAAAGAAGGTAAGTTGCTAGTATTCTATTTTGCATCCTCTTCTACTGATTTTTTCCTGAAGATGCTTGAGGAAATGCTGAAAGGACATGAAGAAACACAGTCTGTGTGAGAGGTGATGGAAAGACCAGGGAAGTCCGGAACTTTTGAAGCAATCATGGACCAGGGAGACAAAAACATGCCTACTCAGTGGCCTAGTGGTTGGAGTGTCCGACTGGAGATGGGTAGGTTGTGAGTTCAAACCCTGGCCGAGTCATACCAAAGACTATAAAAAAAATGGGAGCCATTACCTCCCTGCTTGGCACCCAGCATCAAGGGTTGGAATTGGGGGTTAAATCACCAAAAATGACACCTGGGCGCGGCCACTGCTGCTGCCCACTGCTCCCCTCACCTCTCAGGGGGTGAACAAGGGGATGGGTCAAATGCAGAGGACACATTTCACTAGTGTGTGTGTGACAATCATTGGAACTTTAACTTTAACTTGAGTGACCAAAATAATAGATGTAAGTGTCTTTGTATGTAGGGAAATGGGTTCCAGCTCTGTAGTGGACGTCACACTAAGAAGGAGCGATATAAGTGAAGTGAATTATATTTATATAGCGCTTTTCTCTAGTGACTCAAAGCGCTTTACATAGTGAAACCCAATATCTAAGTTACATTTAAAGCAGTGTGGGTGGCACTGGGAGCAGGTGGGTAAAGTGTCTTGCCCAAGGACACAACGGCAGTGACTAGGATGGCGGAAGCGGGAATCGAACCTGCAACCCTCAAGTTGCTGGCACGGCCGCTCTACCAACCGAGCTATACCGCCCCACAATATATTAAGTCTGGTGATGGAAAGGGGATGCTCCAAGGACAGTTACATCTACCCATTACTCAAAAACTAGTTAATATTATGGTAAAAGTCTGTCAGATTCATTTTCAGGGGCAAAAAAATACAAATAAAGAGAACTTTTTATTGAAATTTTGGTCATCTGACTGCTAAGGGGGCTCGAACTCAGAAGTAATGTCATCATATCCACGGTTTATGCAGCCCCAGTATGAAGAAAACAACATGTTTTCTTCATGCTGTCGTCAAAAGTGTAGATTTCACACTCTACGAGTCTTTAAATTGTAAAAATTGGTGTGCAGTTGGGATAGGCTCCAGCACCCTTGCAACCCCGAAAGGGACAAGTGTTAGAAAATGGATGGATGAGTTAGATAGATGCAAAGTTATGATGTATAATATTCCGTTTCATTTTGTCGTGCCCCCAATCCCATTTTCTCTCATTCATATATACTTACGCTTTGAAGGTGAAAGTAAAACCCCATGTTGTAGAAAAATATTGACATTCATCAATAAATCAAAGCATTATAGGCAGTTTGGGGTAAGGGTCAGAGTAAGGGTACGCCAACACTGCTGTCTAGTGGCCAAATGATGCACATCATGGCTTTAACGTTCCCCTTCAACTATGTTAGATTCAGCTGGGGTGGATAAAAACATTTATTATCAAAACAAGACAAATAATGTACAATCACACAGGTCAGAATGTACCACACGAAAAAAATCCATCAAGGTAAGGTGAACAGTTTTTAAGGTGAAATATAAAAAGGGAAACACAAAACTGCTAGATCATATCCAGGATTACAAGTTAAATACAATGATTATTAGATTTTGCACAAAGTTGCTCTGTTATCTATAAGACAAATCTTTAATACACAAAATGTATCAAAATATATGTTAAAGCGGTACATTTAGCCTAGTGACGTGTATTTATAAATGGTTGATTTATATAGGCTAGTATGGTCAAGTGCTGTACCTGACAAGTTTGGGCTACCTTGCTTCTTGATATATGAGATCCTTGCCTAACATGCAATAAAATATACATAGGAGAGACAGGTCGACAGTTCAGCACACGAAAAAAGGAACGCCAGAAAGAATGTGAAAAGGAAACATCTGGAACGCTCACCCGTGCTACGAGAATGAAAGCAACGCAGGAAAATCTGAAATCAACCATTTCAGATCAGTGCAAGAGGGAAAACCATCTAATGAACTGGGAGGCAGCCAAGGTCATTAGAATGGAAAGCAACAAATTCCATCGGTGGATCAAAGAGGCGGTTGAAATCAGGAAGCGGGCCCCAAAGACTGTCAACAGGGATGAAGGAGCATACTTATGCTCGCGGCCGTTTGGTAGACATCCAGACGACAGGGGGCGCCCCGACGCACACCAGGGGACGCCGCCGTCCCACCACTTCAGGTGGGATGGTACAATCCATACAACAGGTCACAGAAAACGTCACGCTAACGTCACATGACACCTCTGATGAAGGCTGCAGAAGCAAGGTAGTCCAAAGTTGTCAGGTACAACACTTTAACTTACTAGCCTGTAGAAATCAACCATTTATAAATGTATCAAAATATGTTTTTTTAAACCAACCTTGCTAAAACTGCAAACAGTCTAAAGTTGTGTAGCAAAAAGAGCGACCTAAGTTACCGCAGGTGCCCATGTGAGAAACTTCAAGTCCGTCCAACTTTTAATAAGAGCGCCACCCTGTGGTGTATTTGTCATGGAAATTCCAGCACAGGGGTAGATGTACATGTTTGGACACATTTTCATTCTTCTGCAATTAATCTTTTATTGGACGCTTTTAGGTCAGTTTATCTAATTTTGTGCATAAATCATCCCATAGATTTTTTTTTCTTTTAATAAAACTTTTTATTTTGCTTCTTGCAATGTTCCACCGACCTTTCTCTTTTTATTTTTAGGCCTGCTTTCGTCTTCCAGAACGACTTCCTCTGGGGCAATACGGACTTTCTTGGTCTTTAGGAGCTTCTGAACGTCTTCTGTGAGCGAGAAAAGACAGAAACCAAACACATAAGTCGTGCACAGCGATGGACAACGCAAAATAAACATTTTTATCACCTTTTGATGATGTTGGTGCCTCAGTGGTTTCCTCTTCTTTGATTGGCTTCACTGATTGAGGCTTCCACACTGCCAAACAAGTCAGCCTGGCTGTGGTGTTCACTTCCCCCAAGAGGGTGGGACATTTGAGCTCCTGTCAGATAACTTGCGGTTTATGGAGGGTCAAATTGGACAGAATTGAGGAAATAAATACATATTTATATAATGACTTAAATGTGTCATTATGTAATTATAACTGGAAATAAATACATAAATGTATAAAAGCACTTTTGTTTTCTCTTTTGCTCTTTTTTTCACAAAATGGTCCCAAGTGTATGAATGTTGTCTGTCTGTGTTGGCACTGTGATGAGGTGGCCACTTGTCCAGGGTGTACCCCACCTTCCGCCCAAATGCAGCTGAGATAGGCTCCAGCACCCCCCGTGACCCCAAAAAGGGACAAGCGGTAGAAAATTGATGGATGCATGGATGGACTTAAAAACGCTTATAAGGTTAAAGGGGAACATTATCACAATTTCAAAAGGGTTAAAAACAAAAAAAATCAGTTCCCAGGGGCTTGTTTTATTTTTCAAAGTTTTTTTCAAAATTTTACACCTCCCGGAATATCCCTAAAAAAAGCTTTAAAGTTCTTGATTTTTGCTATTTGCGATGCGACTGTCCATTTCCCTCTGACGTCATACAGTGCTGCCAATACAAACAATGGCGAATAGCACAGCAAGATATAGCGACATTAGCTCGGATTCAGACTCGGATTTCAGCGGCTTAAGCGATTCAACAGATTACGCATGTATTGAAACAGATGGTCGGAGTATGGAGGCAGATAGCGAAAACGAAATTGAAGAAGAAATTGAAGCTATTGACGCTATTCGGCCATAGCGTGGGTGTACATAATGAAGTGGCCCATAGCATGGCTGCCTTATTAGCATCGCCGGTAAAATGTGTGGACCAAACGATCAGGACTTTGGCATCTTGTGACACTGGAGCAACTTAAATCCGTCGATTGGTAAGTGTTTGTTTCGCATTAAATGTGGGTATCTAGTTTCAAATGTACATACAGCTAGCGTAAATAGCATGTTAGCATCGATTAGCTGGCAGTCAAGCCGTGACCAAATATGTCTGATTAGCACATAAGTCAACAACATCAACAAAACTCACCTTTGTGATTTCGTTGACTTAATGGTTGCAAATGCATCTGCAGGTTATCCATACATCTCTGTGCCATGTCTGTCTTAGCATCGCCGGCAGACACTTTGGTACATTCAATGGGGGTCTGGCGGCAGATTTCTTGCCAGTGGTGCAACTTGAATCCCTCCCTGTTAGTGTTGTTACACCCTCCGACAACACACCCACGAGGCATGATGTCTCCAAGGTTCCAAAAAATAGTCGAAAAAACGGAAAATAACAGAGCTGAGACCTGGTGTTTGTAATGTGAAAATAAAAATGGCGGGTGTGTTACCTTGGTGACGTCATCGCTAAAAGAGCGATAAACAGAAAGGCGTTTAATTTGCCAAAATTCACCCATTTAGAGTTCGGAAATTGGTTAATAAAAATACATGGTCTTTTTTCGGCAACATCAAGGTATATATTGACGCTTACATAGGTTTGGTGATAATGTTCCCCTTTAAATCACCTATTTTCATGGCCACGTTTTGACACTGGAACATATTTCTACTTCCATGGTTTCCTAAGGAAGAAAGAGTAAATGTGGAATTAAAATAAAAGGCTTGCCTCGTTCAGGCGCAGCTTCCACATTTTGATGAATCCGTCGTTGGAAGCCGTGACAATCACGCAGTGGTCGTCCATTTTGAAGCTCTCCACTGCTTTCACCCTAAAGAAGACATAAATACATTAGTACTTGCAGCAAACATTAGGCCGACAGCCATCAGACTGTATCATGCATATGTTCCTTCTTGACTGCACTTAAATGTAGAATATAAGTAGAATATATTTATATTATTCACATGTGGATATTGCTGTATAGTATTTAGTATTCTATTGTGAGCGAACTGTGGTGCTGAATATCCCCCAGGGATCAATAAAGTACTTTCTATTCTATTCCATCTATGTTGAAATAGTGGCCTCCTCTCCATTAGATGTGCAGATTTATCACTGGGACTGCACTAAGTGGGCAAAATGTTATGTGGAAGTCCCCCCCCACATTCATTAATTTACATTTTACATGCACTCATCATATAAAATGCTTTTTTTTTCTCCCCCAAGATGGCGCCACTGTAGTGGCAGCTGTTGGCAGGAGCTCTGTGCTCTTGTGTCATCATTTTGTGTTTCCTTCTTTTCATGTGGTATTATATTTTTTTTCTTGCCTTTTGGTTGGGGACAATTTGTGACTGTGCAACAAGTGGTGGCTCTTTTGTGACTTCTGCAGTGCTTTTTTGTGGACTTCTGGATCTGCCTCCCGGGAGCCTTTTGGCCATGGAGACCAGCTGCTGGGTCTCTGCCACACCAGAGTCAGTTTGGAGAGACTGGAGGAGATGCGGAGCTAGCATTGAGTGCCCGGACGGACAAGCTACACAGTGTCTTGGCTGAATGAGCAGGTATCAGACACCCAAGTCTCCTTAGACACATCCTCGCTCATCCATGCAGACTAGACACTGGCCGACAGCGATATCTTGGTTGCTTTGTTGGGTCTGCTCCTGGCCATGCTCCCTCCACCCCAGCAGACAATGTTATGGAACACCGCATAGACCACCACAGTGTGTATGTTTCTTTGACTTTTTATTCATAGCTGTATGTAGAAGTAGACGTGGCTAGTTGTATCAGCTCTGCTATTTTAATGTCTTCAATGTCCTTTGGGTTCTTTCATGTTTCCCTCTTACAAATATGTAAGAGCGATGTGTGCTATGGCTATGAGTTGTTTTTTTCCCTTGGCCTCAGTCTGGACCCCCTCTCCAGGGGCCCAGCCTTAGACCGATTTCCCCCCGCCCCCCTTTGTTTACCTTTATCTCCCCCTTTTTTTGTAAGGGGTGCCGGAAGTTGGCAGACTCGTCAGCGATCCTGTTCTGTCTCCCTGTAATGTTTGTCTGATCTTGAATGGGATTGTGCTGAAAATTTTAATTTCTCCTCAGGGATTAATAAAGTGATTCCGATGCTGATTCTGCTTATAGGAGGGGCAGCTCTGTCGCTGGTTAACGCTTGAAACAAATGTGCGTGTTACCTCAACACACTGGTCGCAACTGTACCCTTAAAGTCTTTGGTATTTTTACATATTGAATCTTTCGAACCCTAACAGAAAATGTTACCTGGTTTCATGAGCCTTGAACTCACACATCCATTCCTGCTTGTCAACATCACACAGTCTCACTATTTCATTATCGCCCGCAACCACCAGAATTGTATTCTGGGAGAGAGAAAAAAAAACACGTGATTAGATAGTGTTTGGCGTATTTAAGATGGTGGTCAGAGTTGGGGAACTCACGTTTAAGAACTTGACAGATGAAATCCTCTTGGGGTTCGTCAGCGTCTTGGTCACCAAAGCTGTCTCCAGGTCATAAAGGTCCAGCTGGTTGTTGATGACCACCACGTATTTGCTCCCGTCTGGAGACCACCGCACGATGTGTGCGTCTGCAGAGACGTCACGATGATCTCACAACACATATCTCCATACAAAAAAAAACCTGATGGGACTCCACACTCACTCTGTTTTATGTTCTTAATGAAGGCAGATCTTCCGGTCATTAGATTCCACGTTCTATAAAAGACAAAGAAACATTGGAACATCTTGTAGAAGCAATAATGTTCCTGCGATGTGTGCCTCACCTGAGGGTCTTATCCGTGCCTACTGACAGGGCAAGTTTCCCAGACGGATGCACAGATAGCGACGTGACTTGGCCTCTGGAAAAAAAAACTGACATTAACCCAACATCCAGTCTACACATAGAAATATTTAAATTAGAGATGTCCGATATTGGTTTCTTTGCTGATATTCCGATATTGTCCAACTCTTAATTACCGATATATACAGTGGTGGAATTAACACATTATTATTGCTTAATTTTGTTGTGATGCCCCCGCTGGATGCATTAAACGATGTAAATAGGTTTTCAAAAATAAATCAACTCAAGTTATGGAAAAAAATGCCAACATGGCACTGCCATATTTATTATTGAAGTCACAAAGAGCATTTTTTATTTAACATGTCTCAAAACAGCATCTTGGAATTTGGGACATGCTCTCAATGAGGAGGTTGAGGTGGGCGGGGGGTGTATTGTAGCGTCCCGGAAGAGTTAGTGCTGCAAGAGGTTCTGGGTATTTGTTCTGTTGTGTTGTGTTTATGTTGTGTTACGGTGCGGATGTTCTCCCGAAATGTGTTTGTCATTCTTGTTTGGTGCGGGTATGGTGCATATTTGTAACAGTGTTAAAGTCGTTTATACGGCCACCCTCAGTGTGACCTGTATGGCTGTTGACCAAGTATGGGTGGTATTCACTTGTGTGTGTGAAATGTCGTAGATATTATGTGACTGGGTCGGCACACAAAGGCAGTGCCTATAAAGTTTATTGGCGCTCTGTACTCTTCCCTACGTCCGTGTACACAGCGGCGTTTTGAAAAGTCATAAATTATACTTTTTGAAAATATTACATTTCAAAGCATTTATCGGTTGATAATATTGGCATCCGATATTATCGGACATCTCTAATTTAAATCCCAACAAAAATTGTACGAGTAAAAAATCTCTGCGACGAAGAAGATCTATGACTAACACTTGCAGTAGATCTTTAAACATGGAGCACTCTCGTTAAGATCTTCAAAACAACTCCAGTGCAACTACTAAATTGTTGCATCTTCAACAAATGATTTACTTGGTTGTTGTATTTTTCAAAACCATACAAAGGTCCTGAATAGTCCTGAGTTCAATCCCGGGCTCGGGATCTTTCTGTGTGGAGTTTGCATGTTCTCCCCGTGACTGCGTGGGTTCCCTCCGGGTACTCCGGCTTCCTCCCACCTCCAAAGACATGCACCTGGGGATAGGCCCCTCCCACTTCCAAAGACATGCACCTGGGGATAGGCCCCTCCCACCTCCAAAGACATGCACTAAATGGTCCCTAGTGTGTGGATGTGAGTGTGAATGTTGTCTGTCTATCTGTGTTGGCCCTGCAAAGAGGTGGGGACTTGTCCAGGGTGTACCCCGCCTCCCGCCCAATTGAAGCTGAGATAGGCTCCAGCGACCCCCCGCGACGTCAAAAAAAGGGACAAGCGGTAGGAAATGGATGGATGGATATGATTTTGTTTTAAATAGGACAGAAGTTGGCATTACGTGCATAATAAAACTAGCTCTGAAAAGGTCAGTGATTGGTCCTGATGTGTGACAGTGGCCGGGACTCACTTGTGGGCTTTGATGGACTTGAGGCACTCCCACTTCTTTATGCTCCAGACACACATCAGTCCATCCTCTCCTCCGCTTATTAAATATGACGCATAGAACTCAAGACAGGTGATGGAGCCTGTGAGTAGACAATCACAATAATAAGCACATTGTTGCCAATATTACCTTCATTTAAAGGCCTACTGAAAGCCACTACTAGCGACCATGCAGTCTGATAGTTTATATATTAATGATGAAATATTAACATTGCAACACATGCCAATACGGCCGCTTTAGTTTACTAAATTGCGATTTTAAGTTTCTCGCCAAGTGTCCTGTTGAAAACGTCGCGGTATGATGACTCGTGCGTTTGATGTCTTGAGTTGTAGCGGACATTATTTTCTAGCCCGATCCAAGCTATAAGTAGTCTGCTTTAATCGCATAATTACACAGTATTTTGGACATCCGTGTTGCTGGATCTTTTGCAATTTGTTCAATTAATAATGGAGACATCAAAGTAGAAAGATGGAGGTGGGAAGCTTTTAGCCTTTAGCCACACAAACACACGGTGTTTCCTTGTTTAAAATTCCCAGAGGTGAAGCTTTACTATGGATCAGAGCGGTCAAGCAAACATGGATCCTGACCACATGTCAACCGGCAGTTTTCGGTGAGAAAATGGTGGTAATAAGTCGCCTCTTACAGGAGACCTCAGCGGAGCTTGCCCCGTCCATGCAGCTGTCGTGACTTCCCTCAGAGACTCCGGCGTCAACACACCCGTGGCCACACCCCTCCGACTTTCAGGTACTATTTAATCTCACTAAAACACTAGCAAAACAATAGGCAGGTAAGGGATTTTCCAGAATTATCCTAGTAAATGTTCCTCATATCTGAATCGCTCCCACTGCGATCGCCTTTTTTTTTTTTTTCCTAGTGCTTCACTCTAAACGTCCTCATCCACGAATCTTTCATCCCCGCTCAAATTAATGGGGAAATTGTCGCTTTCTCAGTCCGAATAGCTCTAGCTACTGCTGGGGCGGTATAGCTCGGTTGGTAGAGTGGCCGTGTCAGCAACTTGAGGGTTGCAGGTTCGATCCCTGCTTCCGCCATCCTAGTCACTGCTGTTGTGTCCTTGGGCAAGACACTTCACCCACCTGCTCCCAGTGCCACCCACACTGGTTTAGATGTAAAAATTAGATATTGGGTTTCACTATGTAAAGCGCTTTGAGTCACTGGAGAAAAAGCGCTATATAAATATACTTCACTTCACTACTTCACTATGATTATAAACAATGTTCAGATGTGAGGAGCTCCACAACCCGTGACGTCACGCGCACATCGTCTGCTACTTCCGGTACAGGCAAGGCTTTTTTATTAGCAACCAAAAGTTGCGAACTTTATCGTGGATGTTCTCTACTAAATCCTTTCAGCAAAAATATGGCTATATCGCAAAATGATGAAGTATGACACATAGAATGGACCTGCTATCCCCGTTTAAATAAGAACATCTCATTTCAGTAGGCATTTAAACTGTGCAGTGTTATGTTTGTTCGGGCAGAATATTTGCATTGGTAGTCATTAGACTATACAAATAAAGTTGCACTCTATGACCATTTCGGTAATAATCTCCCCCTCGGGTAGCACTCGCCGTTGTGATGCTGCAAAACGCCGTGTTCCAGTTTCTTCTTCATGTCGTACACCTGTATGGTCTCATCTTTGCTGCCGGTGACAGCAAACTTCTCGCTGGCCGCCACCACCGAAAGGGACGCGGCGTGTGCGTGGTGTGTGAAGTCGGCCTTGACGGTCCACACCTGCAACAGTGAATTGTGAATTAGTGAATTATATTTATATAGCGCTTTTTCTCAAGTGACTCAAAGCGCTTTACATAGTGAAACCCAATATCTAAGTTACATTTAAACCAGTGTGGGTGGCACTGGGAGCAGGTGGGTAAAGTGTCTTGCCCAAGGACACAACGGCAGTAACCAGGATGGCACAAGCGGGAATCGAACCTGCAACCCTCAAGTTGCTGGCACGGCCACTCTACCAACCAAGCTATGCCGCCCCAACAGAAAAACAATAAGGCAGTGGTTAATAATTCTTAAAGCGACAAATATAATGCATTGTATTTGTATGATTAGTTAGATGAATGAAATATGTCAGTAATACTTCAGTGGCCTACTGCAGTGTTTTTCAACCACTGTGCCGCTGCTCACTACAGTCCGGTGTGCCGTGGGAGACATTTAATTTCACCTATTAGGGGTAAAAAATATTTTTTGCCAACCAGTAATTATAGTCTGCAAATGATGTGTTGTTGTTGAGTGTCAGTGCTGTCTACAGCTCGACAGAGTAACCGTGTAATACTCGTCCATGTCAGTAGGTGGCAGCAGGTAGCTAAATGCTTTGTAGATGTCGGAAACAGCGGGAGGCCGTGTGCAGGTAAAAAAGGTGTCTAATGCTTAAACCAACAATAAACAAAAGGTGAGTGCCCCTAAGAAAAGGCATTGAAGCTTAGGGAAGGCTATGCAGAACGAAACTAAAACTGAACTGGCTACAAAGTAAACAAAAACAGAATGCTGGACGACAGCAAAGACTTACTGTGGAGCAAAGACGGCGTCCACAATGTACATCCGAACATGACATGACAATCGACAATGTCCCCACAAAGGAGGATAAAAAATTGCTAAAACAAAGCAGATGCGGGAAATATCGCTGAAAGGAAGACAGGAAACTGCTACAGGAAAATTGAACGGTTTAAAAGAGGAGAAAACAGGAAAAAAATGAAAATTTAATTTTGAAACATAGTTTATCTTCAATTTCGACTCTTTAAAATTCAAAATTCAATCGAAAAAAAGAAGAGAAAAACTAGCTAATTCGAATCTTTTTGAAAAAATTTAAAAAAGAATTTATGGAACATCATTAGTAATTTTTCCTGATTAATTTTAGAATTTTGATGACATGTTTTAAATAGGTTAAAATCCAATCTGCACTTTATTAGAATATATAACAAATTGGACCAAGCTATATTTCTAACAAAGACAAATCATTACTTCTTCTAGATTTTCTAGAACAAAAATTTTAAAAGAAATTCAAAAAGACTTTGAAATAAGATTTAAACTCTATTCTAAAGATTTTCTAGATTTGCCAGAATAATTTTTTTGAATTTTAATCATAATAAGTTTGAAGGGGCACGGGTCCGGTGGCCATGGATGAAGTGCTGGCTGTCCAGAGTCGAAACCCGGGGTGGACCGCTCGCCTGTGCATCTGTTGGGGACATCTCTGAGCTGCTGACCCGTCTCCGCTCGGGGTGGTCTCCTGCTGGCCCCACTATGGACTGGACTCTCACTATTATGTTAGATCCACTATGGACTGGACTCTCACTATTATGTTAGATCCACTATGGACTGGACTCTCACTATTATGTTAGATCCACTATGGACTGGACTCTCACTATTATGTTGGATCCACTATGGACTGGACTCTCACTATTATGTTGGATCCACTATGGACTGGACTCTCACTATTATGTTAGATCCACTATGGACTGGACTCTATTATGTTAGATCCACTATGGACTGGACTCACACTATTATGTTAGATCCACTATGGACTGGACTCTCACTATTATGTTAGATCCACTATGGACTGGACTCTCACTATTATGTTAGATCCACTATGGACTGGACTCTCACTATTATGTTGGATCCACTATGGACTGGACTCTCACTATTATGTTGGATCCACTATGGACTGGACTCTCACTATTATGTTAGATCCACTATGGACTGGACTCTATTATGTTAGATCCACTATGGACTGGACTCACACTATTATGTTAGATCCACTATGGACTGGACTCTCACTATTATGTTAGATCCACTATGGACTGGACTCTCACTATTATATTAGATCCACTATGGACTGGACTCTCACTATTATGTTAGATCCACTATGGACTGGACTCTCACTATTATGTTAGATCCACTATTGACTAGACTTTCACTATTATGTTAGATCCACTATGGACTGGACTCTCACTATGATGTTAGATCCACTATGGACTGGACTCTCACTATTATGTTAGTGAGAGTCCTATTATGTTATATCGACTATGGACTGGACTCTATTATGTTAGATCCACTATGGACTGGACTCTCTCTATTATGTTAGATCCACTATGGACTGGACTCCCACTATTATGTTAGATCCACTATGGACTGGACTCTCACTATTATGTTATATCCACTATGGACTGGACTTTCACTATTATGTTAGATCCACTATGGACTGGACTTTCACAATATTATGTTAGAGCCACTATGGACTGGACTCTCACTATTATGTTAGATCCACTATGGACTGGACTCTCACTATTATGTTAGATCCACTATGGACTGGACTCTCACTATTATGTTGGATCCACTATGGACTGGACTCTCACTATTATGTTAGATCCACTATGGACTGGACTCTCACTATTATGTTAGATCCACTATGGACTGGACTCTCACTATTATGTTGGATCCACTATGGACTGGACTCTCACTATTATGTTGGATCCACTATGGACTGGACTCTATTATGTTAGATCCACTATGGACTGGACTCACACTATTATGTTAGATCCACTATGGACTGGACTCTCACTATTATGTTAGATCCACTATGGACTGGACTCTCACTATTATATTAGATCCACTATGGACTGGACTCTCACTATTATGTTAGATCCACTATTGACTAGACTTTCACTATTATGTTAGATCCACTATGGACTGGACTCTCACTATGATGTTAGATCCACTATGGACTGGACTCTCACTATGATGTTAGATCCACTATGGACTGGACTCTCACTATTATGTTAGATCCACTATGGACTGGACTCTCACTATTATGTTATATCCACTATGGACTGGACTCCATTATGTTAGATCCACTATGGACTGGACTCTCTCTATTATGTTAGATCCACTATGGACTGGACTCTCACTATTATGTTAGATCCACTATGGACTGGACTCTCACTCTATTATGTTAGATCCACTATGGACTGGACTCTCACTATTATGTTAGATCCACTATGGACTGGACTCTTACTATTATGTTATATCCACTATGGACTGGACTTTCACTATTATGTTAGATCCACTATGGACTGGACTTTCACAATATTATGTTAGAGCCACTATGGACTGGACTTTCACAATATTATGCTAGACCCATTCGACTTCCATTGCATCCGGTCTGCCCTAGTGGGGGGGAGGGGTGCAGGTTCTCTCCAAGGTTTCTCATAGTCATTCTCATTGACGTCCCACTGGGTTGTGAGTTTTTCCTTGCCCTTATGTAGGCGCTGATCCCCAGCCTTTTGAGACACTGGTGATTTAGGGCTATATTAATAAACATTGATTGATTGATATTTGAACAATTTCCCTTGTGGATCAAATCTAAGTAACACCATGAATTGATGACCTTGGACTTAAACAAGTTGAAAAACTTATTGGGGTGTTACCATTTAGTGGTCAATTGTACGGAATATGTACTGTACTGTGCAATCTACTAATAAAAGTCTCAATCAATCATTCAAACAATATGAGATTTTCCTATCGGGAAAACACACGCCTCTATCAAAGAAGTACAATTATGCCACATTTCCATGACTTTTACAGTTTTAAGAAAGTATCACAGGTAATAACTGCAAATACATTTACGTGGTGGCTTGTGCAGCCCTTTGAGACACTTGTGATTTAGGGCTATATAAATAAACATTGATCGTGTGATTCGGACTTGGAGGTGCTGATTTGTCCTTGACAAATCTGTCCGAATCCATGGTTCTCGCCCGGAAAAGGGTGGAGTGCCATCTCCGGGTTGGGGAGGAGACCCTGCCCCAAGTGGAGGAGTTCAAGTACCTAGGAGTCTTGTTCACGAGTGAGGGAAGAGTGGATGGTGAGATCGACAGGCGGATCGGTGCGGCGTCTTCAGTAATGCGGACACTGTATCGATCCGTTGTGGTGAAGAAGGAGCTGAGCCGGAAGGCAAAGTCCTCAATTTACTGGTCGATCTACGTTCCCATCCTCACCTATGGTCATGAGCTTTGGGTTTTCACCAAAAGGACAAGATCACGGGTACAAGCGGCCCAAATGAGTTTCCTCCGCCGTGTGGAGGGTCTCTCCCTTAGAGATAGGGTGAGAAGCTCTGTCATCCGGGAGGAACTCAAAGTAAAGCTGCTGCTCCTCCACATGGAGAGGGGCCAGATGAGGTGGTTCGGGCATCTGGACAGGATGCCACCTGAACGCCTCCCTAGGGAGGTGTTTAGGGCACGTCCGACCGGTAGGAGGCTATGGGGAAGACCCAGGACAGGTTGGGAAGACTATGTCTCCCGGCTGGCCTGGGAACGCCTCAGGATCCCCTGGGAGGAGCTGGACCAAGTGGCTGGGGAAAGGGAAGTCTGGGCTTCCCTGCTTAGGCTGCTGCCCCCGTGAACCCAACCTCGGATAAGCGGAAGAAGATGGATTAATGATTGTGTTAATGTTGTCTATCTGTGTTGGCCCTGCGATGAGGTTGTGACTTGTCCAGGGTGTACATCGCCTTCCGCCCAAATGCAGCTGAGATAGGCTCCAGCGACCCCGAACGGGACAAGCGGTAGAAATGGATGGATGATAATTTTTTTTAATTTACAGGCGGTAGAAAAACATGGAAGGAGAGATTAGTGTCACTTACATTCTCGTTGGTTTGAACATTGTAGCCAAAAGCTATTTGCTCGTAGCTGCCGGCAATCAATTTCACCACAGAAGCCATGATGCTATGCTAAAGCTAACGCGAACTTCTTCCCCGACTCCAGCCTTCGTATGACACGCTTGTCACTTCGTCGCAGCAGCAGTAACTATATTATAAACAAAATGAAATTTAAAAAAAAACGGATAATTTACGTTAAGCGAGGAGTGGAGCGACTAAATAAACCTTTGGGTATACATTCAACACATGTGAGGAACCATAACAACCCTGGAACGTACTGCGCACGCGCAATTTTCTTGTTCTGTGACGTGGTTCACGCTATGTAGCTGCAATGGCGCCACCAAGCGGCGCGGGTGACCGTGTCCGCGATTAAAATGATTATTCCCCTCGCAGCAACACCTGAAAGAAACGCGCCAAAGAATGCAAATATTTATAAGCATTCCGTTACAGGATTCGAACGTAAATACTTGCTTTGACACAAATTTAAAACGTGACATTGATAAGGCGCATACTTGCCAACCTCCCCGGATTTTCCGGTAGACTCCCGAAATTCAGCGCCTCTCCCGAAAACCTCCCGGGACAACTTTTCTCCCGAAAATCTCCCGAAATTCAGGCTGATCTATATACCGTATTTCCTTCAATTGCCGCAGGGCATATAGTATGCGCCTGCCTTGCATTACTGCCGAGTCAAACTCGCTTCCCAAAATAATTAGCGCATGCTTAGTATTACTGCCTGGTCAAACTTGTGACGTCACCAGTGACACTTCCCCTGTCATCATTTTCTAAATGGAGGAGGCTGATTTCAACACCGGTAAATTGAAATCGCATAAAGGGAAGAAGATTAAGAGCTATTCAGTAGGATTTTAGGTCCAAGCTTACATCACACTCAAATTTTTACTGCATGCCTTTGGTTAGTGTCGGAGTGAGAAAAGGTTTTAAAATAATTAGAGCATGCTTACTTTTACCGCATACCTTTGGTAAGTGCAGGAGTGAGAAGAGGTTTTAAATTAATTAGCGCCCCGGCAACAATTAAAGGAAATACGGTAATAATTGAGGGCGAGTTCTTGGTTTCTAATGTGGGTTTAATGTTAGGCAGTTTCATTAATGTCCTCCCAGCGCAGTAACAACACACAACAACAGCAGTCACGTTTTCGTCTGCCGTAAACAGCAAAGTTGTGACACTCTTAAACAGGACAATACTGCCATCTACTGTACATGCATATGGTTAGAAAAATTGTGACAGAGAATAGAACAAGGACGGGAAATAAATAAATGAACACTGAAATTCAAATATTTTTTTGTTATATATATATATATATATATATATATACATATATATGTGTCTTGATTGGATTATCCAGAGAATAGTGCTCGATACCGTGGTAGACCGCAATATGTATGTGTGGGGAAAATCACAAGACTACTTCGTCTCTACAGAACTGTTTCATGAGGGGTTCCCTCAATCATCCTGATGATTGAGGGAACTCCTCATGAAACAGTTCTGTAGAGACGAAGTAGTCTTGTGATTTTTCCCACACCTACATATATATACACATATATATACATTATATATATATATATATATATATATATATATACATATATACATATATATATATATATATATATATATAAATACAAGAAAATCAATATATATATATAGCTAGAATTCACTGAAAGTCAAGTATTTCTTTATATATATGAAATACTTGACTCTTAACCACGCCCCCACCTCCCGAAATCGGAGGTCTTAAGGTTGGCAAGTATGATAAGGCGAGCACATGACAGCATCCGCCCTTCTCGCGGTGGGCGTGCAGGGAATATTTTGTCCGTCTCATCATTGGCTGGCGTCCTCGATGATGTCATGACATCCTCTGCATCTGCAACAGTACTTTCTTCCTCCTAAAATGCGAGTCAAGTCCCTCTCTTCTGCAGGGAAACATGGCGAGAAGGTAAGCAAACGTGGATAAGTGTTTGAGCCACTTTGTCGACGTTTCCATCTGCTCGTAAACTTTGTATTTGCACTCCAAATACACGTTTCTATTGTGTCAACAAGTCGGCCTGCTGTAACATATGGAGCAGTGGCATGCTTCTTGTTAATGGGGAGGGAGGGGGAAAAAAGTTCCATTTTGATGTTTTTGTCGTTCCTCTTGCAAAATAAGTTTTGTATCGTTTCACAGCTGGGTTGTACAATGGGGACTTTGTGCGACCAGGGTCTGCTGGTAGTTAATAGTCATGGTTACACAACAAGAGAGAGGACCCAGTCAAAACATCACACTGCAAAAATAGAGATGTTATGCAAAACAGGAACTCAGGGATCTAACATTGTGTACTTGCTGGCTAACACTACAGTTACAAGCTTTAATACTGACAAAACAAAAATAACATTACAAAGTTGTTATTCTCATTTATATCCTAATATTTCAAATGACCACCATATCTGCAAAGTTCCTAATATTTCACTAAGTCAAAATGAAGCACTGTGCATTTATTTATTATTTTGCAAATGATGTTTTCTATGCTGACATAAGTGCAGGAGCCGCGTTTTGGCCACCCTTGATAAAGTTAAGTTAAAGTTAAAGTTGAATAGAATAGAAAGTACTTTATTGAACCCTGGAGGAAATCCAGCACCACAGTTCACTCACAATAAATAATAAACACTATTTTTTACATGTGAATAATATAAATACAGTCTATTATACAGCATTACTCACACGTGAATAATATAAATACAGTCTATTATACAGCATTATTCACACGTGAATAATATAAATACAGTCTATTATACAGCATTATTCATGTGTGAATAATATAAATAGTCTATTATTCGGCATTATTCACACGTGAATAATATAAATACAGTCTATTATACAGCATTATTCACACGTGAATAATATAAATATAGTCTATTATACGGCATTATTCACATGTGAATGATATAAATACAGTCTATTATACAGCATTATTCACACGTGAATAATATAAATACAGTCTATTATACAGCATTATTCACACGTGAATGATATAAATACAGTCTATTATACGGCATTATTCACATGTGAATGATATAAATTCAGTCTATTATACGGCATTATTCACACGTGAATAATATAAATAGTCTATTATTCGGCATTATTCACACGTGAATAATATAAATACAGTCTATTATACAGCATTATTCACACGTGAATAATATAAATATAGTCTATTATACGGCATTATTCACATGTGAATGATATAAATATAGTCTATTTTACGGCATTATTCACACGTGAATAATATAAATATAGTCTATTATACGGCATTATTCACACGTGAATAATATAAATATAGTCTATTATACGGCATTATTCACACGTGAATAATATAAATATAGTCTATTATTCGGCATTATTCACACGTGAATAATATAAATTCAGTCTATTATACGGCATTATTCACACGTGAATAATATAAATACAGTCTATTATACAGCATTATTCATGTGTGAATAATATAAATAGTCTATTATTCGGCATTATTCACACGTGAATAATATACAGTCTTATACGACATTATTCACACGTGAATAATATAAATATAGTCTATTATACGGCATTATTCACATGTGAATGATATAAATACAGTCTATTATACAGCATTATTCACACGTGAATAATATAAATACAGTCTATTATACAGCATTATTCACACGTGAATGATATAAATACAGTCTATTATACGGCATTATTCACATGTGAATGATATAAATTCAGTCTATTATACGGCATTATTCACACGTGAATAATATAAATATAGTCTATTATTCGGCATTATTCACACGTGAATAATATAAATTCAGTCTATTATACGGCATTATTCACACGTGAATAATATAAATACAGTCTATTATACAGCATTATTCATGTGTGAATAATATAAATAGTCTATTATTCGGCATTATTCACACGTGAATAATATACAGTCTTATACGGCATTATTCACACGTGAATAATATAAATATAGTCTATTATACGGCATTATTCACATGTGAATGATATAAATACAGTCTATTATACAGCATTATTCACACGTGAATAATATAAATACAGTCTATTATACAGCATTATTCACATGTGAATATTATAGATATAGTCTATTATACGGCATTATTCACACGTGAATAATATAAATAGTCTATTATACAGCATTATTCACACGTGAATAATATAAATATAGTCTATTATACGGCATTATTCACATGTGAATGATATAGTCTATTATACAGCATTATTCACACGTGAATAATATAAATACAGTCTATTATACAACATTATTCACATGTGAATAACATAAATGCAGTCTAATATACAGCATTATTCACATGTGAATATTATAAATACAGTCTATTATACCGCATTATTCACATGTGAATAACATAAATACAGTCTATTATACAGCATTATTAACAAGTGAATAATATAAATACAGTCTATTATACAGCATTATTCACACGTGAATAATATAAATACAGTCTATTATACAGCGTTATTCACACGTGAATAATATAAATAGTCTATTATACGACATTATTCACATGTGAATAACATAAATGCAGTCTAATATACAGCATTATTCACATGTGAATACCATAAATACAGTCTAATATACAGCATTATTCACATGTGAATATTATAAATACAGTCTATTATACGAAATTATTCACATGCGAATATTATAAATACAGTCTATTATACAGCATTATTCACATGTGAATAACATAAATACAGTCCATTATACAGCATTATTCACATGTGATTATTATAAATACAGTCTATAAAGTACCACTGATAATCACACACACACCCTTTTCCACCCCCTGGGAAGTGAGGGGAGCAGTGAGCAGCAGTGGCCACGCTTGGGAATCATTTTGGTGATTTAACCCCCAATTCCAACCTTTGATGAGTGCCGAGCAGGGAAGTAATGGCTCCCATTTTTATAGTCTTTGGTATGACTCGGTCGGGGTTTGAACTCACGACCTACCCATCTCAGGGCGGACACTCTAACCACTAGGCCACTGAGCAAAACATTGCATTTTGTTAAAGACGGCGCTAAAGTAATGTGCTTTGTTCTTCAGTCAAGGAACCAACCAGGAGTTGTCAGAGGTGCTCAACGATCTCTGGCACTTGGACGTCAACCGCCTGAAACCGGGAACTGATTACATCATTTCTCCGCAGGTCAGTACTTGGAGAATAGCAATGTTTGTGCTTGAGGGGATAAAAGGGGTGGAGATTACAACACAGCTGACTTGGTGCAACGTAACAGTGGTCATCCCACGCACACCCAGGCTCAAACCTGTGACTAAACAAGTCAAGGACGCTAGTCAGTAGGCTAAAAAGCTGCAGGCTCCCAACTCACTGACCAGAACAGCTCTTGAGGCAGTGCCCGCCCAAAGAGTCAGGCATGCTCACTCGGGGCTGGAAGGCGTTTATTATGTGAATGCTTTGGAGCATGTGCTTTTCCACAACAAAATTAATCTATTTATTCTCCAACTTCACTTTATTATTTGTCTTCTTGTCCAAATTTTGGTGAGCTCTAACATTCAAACCGTTCCAACTTCAAACTCTTCAGGCTATTCGGGAATTACGGTCTTTTCCCTTGACAAATTCCAAAAATTCCCAGAAATCCAGGTTTTACAGGACATTTTTTCCCATTCAAAATGAATAGGCCATTTTTCAAACTTTGACCATTTCCACATTTTTCAACCTATTCCAACCATTCCACCATTGTAAAAATTCAAACTTTTTCCAAAGTTCCAAAAAATTCCAGGATTTTCCAGAATTCCTGGTCTTTCCAAAGCCCCTTCTCCACCCTTTTTTCTGGCGACTACTCCTCCAACATGTTTTAACCCACTTCCACCGTTCCACCGTCAAAGCATTCTTCTTAATTAGGACAAAAAACTAAATTGTTTTTGAACTGGATAGATTCCCGGTTTTCCCGAAATTCCAGGAATTCCGCAAAACCATTCAACATGTTACTACTTCAACATTTCTCGACAAATTTCAACACCAACCATTTCAACTCATTCATTTGTTTTACCATTTTCCAAAAAATTCCCGCTTTTTCAGAAAATCCAACATTTCTGGGAAATTCCCAGAAATGTTGGAAATTTGGGGCGGCATAGCTCAGTTGGTAGAGTGGCCATGCCAGCAACTTGAGGGTTGCAGGTTCGATTCCTGCTTGTGCCATCCTAGTCACTGCCGTTGTGTCCTTGGGCAAGACACTTTACCCACCTGCTCCCAGTGCCACCCACACTGCTTTAAATGTAAAAATTAGATATTGGGTGTCACTATGTAAAGCGCTTTGAGTCACTTGAGAAAAGCGCTATATAAATATAATTCACTTCACTTCATTTAAATCAATAAGACATTTTTCCAAGTTCCACAACTCCCCCAATTTTCGATTTTTTCCCACGCCCCTAGTAACTAGTATATATATAGTATATATTAGATCCACTATATATAGTATATATATAATTCTAAGGTGCAGATTCCAACCATTGTAAGACTTAGTTGAAGACTTACGGTCATCAGAAAACATCACTGCACATCATAACGTCAAATACACTTTCCAAAAAAAAATTATTTGGGAGTGTCCGACGGGCCAGGTTCAAAAGCTTAACGGGTCGGATGTGGCCCCCAGGCCTTAATATGTCCAGGTCTAAAGTATAGAGTGGGGAACATTGTGGGAGTAGCATTAGATCTTGACCACCAATGTTGTTGTTCCGTGTTTGTGTCTAAAATGAAGGGGCGGGCAGGCTACGTGGCGCAGGGCAGTAACTACGCCAGAGACAGAGCCAGGGCGCCACTCTTCACGTACGTCAATGAAGACAAGCTGAGGAGCATCAAGACCTATTCTCGTACGTTGAGTATCTTCTATTACGTTTTAATGTTTTATTTACTAAGTGAAGAAAAAAAAACCTTGTCCTTCACCTTTGCAATGACGTTTGCTCGGTGGTATGAGAATACATTGAAAGTACAACATCCAAAAGCACTGTTGTAGGTTTTCAGCTGATTTTGTAGGATTTGACATGATTGGTATTCCATCTCCGGAAGAAGTATCAGAGCAGAAAAGCCACCACTTTTTACCCATTTTCCTGTTCTGTACAAAACAACATTAATTAAAATGGAACAATGGGGATATAGTAGAACCATCATGTTTCCACCCAGGGGCGTAGCACCAAATTAATCATAGATAAGACTCCTTAAAGGGCCCCCATCCCCAATGTCACCGCCCCAGACACACACAATTGGTATGTTTATATGCACTAAAAACTAATTACAGTATTGCAGGTACTTGCTTGAAACCAGCTCAATTAGGTTTAAAACACAATTAGGTTTTTGCCATTTTATATATGGGATTAAGCTATCTAAAACATATCCAAATAAAGCACTCTAAATAATTTGGATCTGAATTTTTTGGGATTTAAAAAAAAAAGCAAAATTGCTAACAAATTAAAAATAAAATGACCAGAATATCAATTTAAAGGGCACTTATTAGGGCTCGATATATCGCAGGTTTGTCTCTGTGCGATATAGAAAATGACTATATCGTGATATTCGAGTATACCTTCTCACGCAGTTGCTTTTAGCTGCTGGCATTACACTACAGGCTCTTCTCACTCTTTCTTGTCTCTCCTTCTCACAGAGACTTAAAACAAGCGCACCTTCTTACATACGTCACATACTGTCACGCCTGCAACGTCATATGCTCTCGCGGAGCAAAAAGGTAGCAGCATGGGTAACGTTAGCTGTGATGCTAGCGGAGAGGTGCGAGTGGTAAAATGAGAGAAAGAAGATGCCAATCTGGTAACAAATGAAGGAATAATTAATTCCCAAGAAAAACAGCACGGGGTCCATCTTCTGCCGGGGGTTTGGCTTCAAGAGGGAGGTGTCGAACAGACAACCGTAATATGTCAAGTATGCAGCAAAAGCGTTGCTATAAAAAGTAGCAGTTCTACTAATGTAGCATCATTTGAAAAGTCACCCGCTATAGCAGGGGTCGGGAACCTTTTTGACTGACGGAGCCAAAAAGCCAAATATTTTAAAATGTATTTCCGTAAGAGCCATATAATATTTTTTTAACACTGAACACAACTAAACATGTGCATTTTTAAGTAAGAACAACATTTCTAGAGTATAATAGGTCTCTTATTCTTTGTAATAACATTGTTATTCTGAAGCTAACTGGAGGGGGCGTGGGCTGCGGGCCTGCAGCGACAGGTGCGTAGATGGCCTACCTGGGCCTAGTTATCTAATCACCTGTTGCTCTGTTATAAGCAGCAGCCAGGAGGAGAGATGGGGTTGGGGCTGTAAATACTATTGCTGGAAACTTATTCAAAAATAAAACAATATTGTAACCCTGAAACAGGCTCTCATGTCGGTGCTTGGTGGTCTGAAGAACCCCCAGGAGGGCAAGCCCCACACTAACCAATAATAAATAAATAACTTCTTATCATTAACGCAACTTCTTGAACAGGTGCGGTAGAAAACGGATGCATGGATTAAAAATGCATGAGAATGTTTTATATTTTGAACATTATTTTTAACACTGTGATTACAAGTGGAATTATTCATTACTTATCGTGTTAAGCAACGTCAGCTAAGATTTATCCGAGAGCCAGATGCAGTCATCAAAAGAGCCACATCTGGCTCTAGAGCCATAGGTTCCCTACCCCTGCGCTATAGAATGAAGAGTGCTTGAAACTCCGCATGTCAACATCTCCGCCAGTGCCACACCCACAAAATGCCGAAGCAACCATTTTCAGATCAACACTGTATAAAAAAAAAATAGTCAACAGGAGATAACGTCCGCAGTAACTTACAACATAGCGAAGCACATACACTATTTGATTTCCTATTATGCAGCTAATTTTTATTTGACAGTTATTGAAATAATTTGTGACATCTGCACAAAAGTGCACTTTATTTGTTTTAAACTATAGTAGTGGCGTTCTGTACAAAAAGTGCACTTTAATTTAGTGTTGTTTTGATATGTCATCTTAGTGACATCACGCACAAAAGTGCACTCATAGCTTGTTTTAAAATGTCTCTGACAATCTTGCACTTTCTGTTTTGAAATGACATGAATGTTTGTGCCACTGCTTAATAACTGTTTAATAAATACTGTTTTGGTCAATTGACTTAGTTGTGATTTCCCTCTCTGCATGAAAGTTTAAAAGTAGCATATATTAATGCAGTATGAAGAAGAATGTTTGAATGTAGACAGACTCATCATACTGCTGTGATTATATGCATCAAGTGTTCATTCAAGGCTAAGGCAAAACATCGAGATGTATATCGTGTATTGTGACATGGTCTAAAAATATCGATATATTAATAAAAGGCCATATCGCCCAGCCATTGCACCTATTATGCAAAACCAACTTTTCTAAAAACTAATTACAGTAGGGACTTAGTTGAAACCGGCTGTTAAAAACACAATTAAGTTTTTGGCCTTTTATAAATGGGATTAACCTATCTAAAATATTTCCAGATAAACCCCTCTAAATAATTAGGATTTTGAATTTTTTCTCTATCTTTTAAAAAAAAAAAAATGCTATCAACATTACAAACAGCAGAGACTCCGCAATTTACCCCCTTCCTGACAAAGTAAGAGTAACAAAGGGGGGACACTGTGTAAAGGGAGCCGGTCATAACCACAGACGTGCCACATCCAAGTCCTGATCTGTGTAAAAAGGCTGTAATGACAATCTGAGATCCGTGGACTTACTGGAAACAAGTTTGCTTTATCCTTGATGCAGATTTCATCAACCTGCTGGACAACTACGAGATGTCGACCGGCGTGTCAGAGAAGGTGACGTCAGAGGAGTTCGAGGAGAACCACAAGTTTCTGGACGCCATTCTGGAGACAGAAGTTATGAAGGTGACAACACAATAGTGTGACAGTAGACGGGCGATCAGGAACCATGTTGTTGTTTTGTGCACCGCCAGCATGCTCACCAGTATCTGATCCAGAAGAGACAGTCTCCAACAGACCTTACGCACTTCAAGAGACAGCTCTACGACATCTGGTTCAGATTGTACCACCGGGACAGGAGCGGAGGGTGAGCTCTTTTTGGTCTAGTCACCACCAGGGGAAGCTCAAGGCCTTAGCGTTAATAACCAATTCTTAGCTGTGAAGGAAAAGTTAATTGGATATTTATTTACAAACCCTGTTTCCATATGAGTTGGAAAATTGTGTTAGATGTAAATATAAACGGAATACAATGATTTGCAAATCCTTTTCAACCCATATTCAGTTGAATATGCTACAAAGACGACATATTTGATGTTCAAACTCATAAACATTTTTTTGTTGTTGCAAAATAATCATTAACTTTAGAATTTGTGACAAAGAAGTTGGGAAAGGTGGCAATAAATACTGATAAAGTTGATGAATGCGCATCAAACACTTATTTGGAACATCCCACAGGTGTGCAGGCTAATTGGGAACAGGTGGGTGCCATGATTGGCTATAAAAACAGCTTCCATGAAAGGCTAAGTAATTCACAAACAAGGATGGGGTGAGGGTCACCACTTTGTAAGCAAATTGTCGAACAGTTTTAGAACAACATTTCTCAACGAGCTATTGCAAGGAATTTAGGGATTTTACCATCTGCGGTCTATAAGATCATCAAAAAGTTCAGATAATCTGGAGAAATCACAGCACGTAAGCGATGATATTACGGACTTGTGATCCCTCAGGTGGTACTGCATCAAAAACCAACATCAGTGTGTAAAGGATATCACGACGTGGGCTCAGGAACACTTCATAAAACCACAGTCAGAAACTACAGTTGGTCGCTACATCTGTAAGTGCAAGTTAAAACTCTACTATGCAAAGCCAAACCCATTTATCAACAAGATCCAGAAACGCCGCCAGCTTGGCTGGGCCCGAGCTCACCTAAGATGGACTGATGCAAAGGGGAAAAGTGTTCTGTGGTCTGACGAGTCCACATTTCAAATTATATTTGGAAACAGAGGACGTGGTGTCCTCTAGAACAAAGAGGAAAATAACCATTCAGATTGTTATAGGTGCAAAGTGTAAAAGCCAGCATGTGTGATGGTATGGGGGTGCATTAGTGCCCAAGGCATGGGTAACTTACACATCTGTGAAGGCACCATTAATGCTGAAAGGTCCATACAGGTTTTGTAACAACATATATTGTCATCCAAGCAACGTTAACATGGATGCCCCTGCTTATTTCAGCAAGACAAGTGTTACAACAGCGTGGCCCGCCTGCAGCCCAGACCTGTCTCCCATGGAAAATGTGTGGCGCATTATGAAGCGTAAAATACGACAGTGGAGACCCCGGACTGTTGAACGACTGAAGCTCTACATAAAACAAGAATGGGAAAGAATTCCACTTTCAAAGCTTCAACAATTAGTTTCCTCAGTTCCCAAACGCTTATTAAGTGTTGTTCAAAGAAAAGGTGATGTAACACAGTGGTGAACATGCCCTTTCCCAACTACTTTGGCACGTGTTGCAGCCATGAAATTCTAAGTTAATTATTATTTGCAAAAAAAAAAAGTTTATGAGCTTGAACATTAAATATGTTGTCTTTGTAGCATATTCAACTGAATATGGCTTGAAAAGGATTTGCAAATCATTGTATTCTGTTTATATTTACATCTAACACAATTTCCCAACTCATATGGAAACAGGGATTGTACTAGTGCAAGAAATGTGTGATAATTGAGTGCACTTGCTTTCATCAGAGAGGATTCTTGCGGGTTCGAGCACGTGTTTGTTGGGGAGACCAAGTATGGCCAGGAGATGATGGGTCTTCACAACTGGGTGCAGTTCTACCTGCAGGAGAAGCGCGACCACATCGACTACAAAGGCTACAAAGCAAGAGACAAAAAAAACACAGTGAGACAAACACATAAAGTCTCTTTGCCACGCCACGCCCGTCTTCACTTCACCATCTTTTACAGCCCGACGAGGACGACCACGTCCTCAACCTGCAGTTCAGCTGGAAGGGTTTGGTCAAGCCCATCGGAGGCTCCTTCATCGGCGTGAGCCCCGAGTTCGAGGTTGCTCTCTTCACCGTCATCTTCCTCGCGTCCACGGAGAAGAGAATGTCGGTGCTGGTCAAAGTGGACGAGTACACGCTAGAGCTGGTGGTCTATCGCCACGGGCGCTCCATCGGCACGTCCTACCCCAAACTCCTCAGCAGCAACAACCAGGATTTGTAAACGAGCCATAGCGTCTCAAATCACAGTTGTTAAGTACAAGACAACCTTATAGTGTTTTTACTCTTACTTTAAAGAATATAATACATCCATCCATCCGTCCATTTTCTTCCGCTTATCCAAGGTCGGTTCGCAGAGGCAGCAGCCTAAGCACAGAAGCCCAGACTTCCCTTTCCCCAGCCACTTTGTCCAGGGAGATCCCGAGGCGTTCCCAGGCGGATGTTCTCCCGACATGTGTTTGTCATTCTTGTTTGGTGTGTGTTCACAGTCTGGCGCATATTTGTAACCGTGTTAAAGTTGTTTATACGGCTACCCTCAGTGTGATCAAGTATGTCTTGCATTCACTTGTGTGTATATAAAAGCCTCATGTTATGTGACGGGTCTGGCACACTGTTTGCATGGAGGAAAAGCTGACGTGACAGGTTGTAGAGAACGCTAAAGGCAGTGCCTTTAGGGCACGCCCCCAATATTATTGTTCAGGTTGAAATTGGGAGAAATTCAGGAGAATGGTTGCCCCGGGAGATTTTCGGGAGGGGCACTGAAATTCGGGATTATCCTGGGAAAATCGGGAGGGTTGGAAAGTATGCTTTAGCAAAATATCCAAATTGATATAATGTAACAAAAGATATATATTGATACTACCTACACTTTTCAAAAGATGCATGTGTCATATTGATACCCTTGCCACGGCCTAGCCGCCACAAATAGATTGCTGTTTTGTGATCATGGGATCAGTTGACAATGGGTGTAATCACAATATTGCGAAATCCTGAGGCTTATGAAAATGTCCCACTGCAAAATCTTAAGAAAACACGGTAGAGCAAAATTAAAACAGTTTACTTAGATGTTTTTTTTTGTTTCGTTTTTATTCAAGATAGGCCACTATGTGGGGATATAACTGACATCCAGGGTGGTTGTAAACAAGCAGGCCATTGCAGAAGAAGTGAAATGTATGAAAAGAATTGCGGTATCATGATGAGTCATGAGGGGGAAAGGAGAAAGGTTAATGTGATTGTGATAAGAATGGACTTAAAATAGGTGCTGACAGTTCAGAGCAAAGGTGGAGAACCTTTTTCATATTAGGGGACCATTTATGTTTGTCCTGAAAGCGTCATATTAAATGCTTATCATTATACAATAAGAGCATATGTGTGCTCAATGTTTCAAGGCTTTATATAGATTACCCTGTACCTTTATTTGCCAATATGGCTTTGTGTACCAGTTTTTAAAAAACAAGATAAGTTAAGCGATGCTAGTCTGTGTGCTAACTTAGCATGTCAAAATCATCAGAGTAACAAGTGCTAATTTAATTTGTGCTTGTAGGTGTAAACATCATGCAACCCCACCAATGAGTAAATAATGTCTCCAAATGTAATCTTAAGACAATAATAAAACTAATTTTAGTGACACCGGTGCCCAAGTACGAGAAAATAAATTACCCTCAACTTATGTGAAGAAACAGTGTAATATATTACTCTGAAGACAGAAAGAAATGAAAAGCGCTTTAGCAGCAGCGTTTCATTCGTCCCAAGATGCAGGATTTGACAGCAACAGTGATTACTTTGGTATTAGTGCATAGATACCACAGTACAGTCTTTCTATAACCTCCATATTTCATGTAGTCATCGGTCAATGTTAGCTCTACGAGCGACTCGGCCAGCCGCGCTTCTCATGGCCAGCAGACGTCGCTGAAGGGCGCTACTGACCTAGTGAGGCCACGCTATGTCTCAGGAAAGGAAGTCAAGTGTCTTGCGGTGTGCAAAGTGTTTCTGATTGGTTTCCTTCAACCTGCACAAACATTCGAAAAAAAAAACCATCTAAGTTTTTGGTGTGATGTCACCGAAATATTGTTAAGTGCTTACACGCCTTGAAAGAAACATCTAGAGGAGAACCTAGAGGTAAAGAAAAGAAAAACATGTCTTAAGTACTGCTGAACCATCATGATGAAATCACACATGGACAAAAAGGCTACCTGCGACTGGTCGATTACCAGCCAGCGCTCGGTGCTCGCCTGCATGTCCTGTCCGTTGAGGGGCTCCCGAAGTTGCACCCGGACTTCCAGGCGACCGCCAGTAGGCTTGCGGCCATCCATCACCTGACAGGGGGCGATGGCAACCTCTTAATAAGTCATTAAAGGCTTTAATGAGCTTCAGAGTGCTGCTGCTGACCTCCACGATCTCCCTGATTTCACTGTGGGACTCCAGTTTGTCCATCCTGAGGTGCGCCGTCCCGATCGGCTTGTCGCTCCGCAGGAAACCACTTTGAGAAAGTTGCTCAAGTGAGTCCGCAAGGATTGTTTGCATAACACTTTTCACACATTAAAGGCCTACTGAAATGAGATGTTCTTATTTAAACGGGGATAGCAGGTCCATTCTATGTGTCATACTTCATCATTTCGCGATATTGCCATATTTTTGCTGAAAGGATTTAGTAGAGAACATCCACGATAAAGTTCGCAACTTTTGGTCGCTAAAAAAAAGCAAAGCAAATTATAACAAAGCAAATTATAACCTGCTACCAAAGAATGTACAACAATTCTTCTCAACTAAAGAGGGGAAATATAACCTCAGAGGAAAATTTAACTTAAAACATTTGTATGCCCGTACAACACTTAAAACTTTTAGCATATCAGTATGTGGAATTAAATTATGGAATAGATTAAGTAAAGAAGTTAAACATTGTACTGATATGATCTAGTTTAAGAGGATGTTTAAATTAATAGTGCTTACAAAGTACAAAGTATTATGAGAAACACTTTCAAACTTATTGAAAACAAGATATTCTTCATTTTAGTATGTTAATAATGACTGAAATAATTAAGTACATGTTAGAAAACTACTGTGTTACTCACAGATGTCATTTTGCTATTTTGATATTTTGCTGTAAAGAAGGTCAGTGAATGAATTTATATATTTGTGGGCGCTCTGAAGTGGAAAAGGGGTAGGATTAAATAAGCTTTGCTTCTTCCTACTCCTTTTCAGACATGATGTATTGTGTATTGCGAAATGATGAAATTACCTTATGTATAATGTTGTATGTATGTCATGTTCGAAATAAACTAAGAAAAGAAAAGAAAAGAAACGGAAAATGTAGCTGCCATCATGATGTGCAGTGATTTTTTTCAAATGACCATAAGTCTTGAACTATATAGTCGTAGTATGTCAATGGTTGGAATCTACGCTTTAGCATGATATTCTAGTTACTATGGTAATCTAAGTCACCAGGCAGTGTGGGTGGAGGAGCGTTTCCACAGAGTGTTTCCTGGGTGTCAGTCTGAAATGCAGGTGTCAGGGACAGAAGCGGAAGGAGATTTTCACAACAAAGTTCTAAAGGTTAGTGATGTATCAGATATGTCAAACTGTAGATGGGGTTTATTTATACATTGCGCATTCATATTTCGCTGGTTTGTTGCATTTCGCTTGATTGTAAAATATGTCGACGAGAGTCGATGTGACCATTATGTTGTCAATATTCAGTGTTTTATCCTTCATAGTTAATATTGTAAATCCCACATACTTTATTTTCATGTACATTCTGGGTGTCTCATTTGGTAAAAAAAAAAAAAAAATCCATTCCTTATTTTAAGGAGGTCTGTCATAACGTTTTTAGCATTCAATCAGACATTATTGTGAGGTTTTGAATTAGTGTTCCTAAAAATAGATATACCAGCCCCCAGACACATTTTATTCTCTAAATTTGGCCCCTGAGTCAAAATAATTGCCCAGGTCTGTCCTCGATAAACAGCAGAGACCGAGTGAACCCGCTGCTTTCACACAGAATAGTGATATGGAATGGAGGGGTAAAGGCCATTTTACACAGTTGGAAACTCCTGTCTCAGGGCAGTCAAAGCAGGCTCTTTCCAGTCGAGCAGTTCTGTGTGAACGGCACTATTAAAGAATGGGGGGACCAAGTCAACCTCGAAATTTTCTGGCTTTGAAGGTAAAACAGAGGCCATATGATGATCAAATTATCTCATTTTAGGCTGCAATGTCGCCATGTGAAAGCACATGGTTAAAGCAATATCCCAGTTTTTATGGGCTCTGTTATGGCTTTAACGTGCTGTTTTCAAGAAACTGGCTTGCTATGGGTAATGCAATCTACTCTGAATGTAAATAATGTGACAAAATGAGCAGAATAAAGGATGCAAGTTTAGTCAACTGACTGCCAAGTAGTGTAACAGCACTCGCACTTTATGATTTGCGAACCAAGTGGCTACTTGTGCCAAAACAAACCATAAGGAAGTTAAGCAGCAGGATGTTTCGAATGCCGTTAGAAGCGTACAGACTGTCCTGAATTTGTCAGCACAGTTGACAAAATAAGATGTACATTCGAGATTATACATTATAAATATTTGTCTTTTGACCTGAGGTGGGGTATATATGGCTGTTTATTTCTGTCAGAAGGAAATGCTGTCTGCTGAAATCATGTTAAAACGTGTTTTGCAGGCTAGTTAAAAGGCCAAACAAATCTAAGAAATAATGGGATTTCGACTATGCATGTGCAACAGCAATGCACTAAGAAAAATAGCAGGCTAGTTACAAGCAAACAGAGCGGGAGAGTGTCAGTAAGGCTGTATTGTTCAGTACGACACATTAATCTAGGGGTCAAGAGGATGACCTGCTTGCTTAATGACCCGAAAAGACACAAAAAGTCTAAAGGCAAGATTGCAAAGACATAATCTTTAAAGAGAGGCTTAAATGGAAAGACAGCAAACACAATAGACCACAAAATAAATACTGTCAATGGTAACTCACAACACACAGCCTTGATCAAGAGGCTTCAGATGGGTCATGTTGAAACGTGTGAGAGGATCCTGCTGTAAAGGTGAGGTAGCGTGCCTGCGTGAGACTCACCCTTTGTGCAGCAGCTCCATCTTGAGGCCTTTGGACGTCACTACCCTCCTGAAGCCACGGTGGTTGCGGTTGATCGTCAGGGTGAAGCTCTGGTTGTATTCTGCTCAAAGACAGTGTGAGAGTGGCACTGTCGGCATTGTAGGTCCTTTGTGGACCTGACGCCACCTGGACTCACCTGGGCAGTTTGTGTTCTTGATAACATTTGTTTTATGTCTCTGCGCTTGCTCCTGGAGACAAAACACGGCAAGGACACACAAACAAGTCAACAAGCTGCTCTGAAAGTGAGGAGGAGATGATGATCATACAAAATTGGAGCTGGTTTACCGTGCTGGGGTAGGGGAAGTCAAACTTCACATAAGCGTCCAGGTCGCCGGTTTGGACGCCTGCGTGGGGACATGGACCAGGTTTATTATGTCGGATTAGTGCATTCATATTGTGGATGTGTGTGTGTGTACCGCTGGGAGCAGGAAGATTCATGGCTTTCACGATAAGGACCACCATCTCTGTGCTGCTGAGATCCGGAAACATCCTGTGACAGGCGAGCAGAAACATTAGTAACCATGAGCAAATACTAGAAGGTCACTTAGCAAAACACAGACCTTCACAAAGGCCAAGCGCCTTATTTGTGTTTGCCTCTATCGCTCAAGGTTTGCCCACCTGACAGTGTGGAAAGTCACGTCCTCGAAGTGATGTGTGGGGGCGGGCAGGCCCTTCGCTTGGGACACCTTCAGGACCTCCAGACTCGCCTTACAAGACTCGGCCATCTTCTCAAACCTGAGGCCAAAACGTTTATCTAACAACACGTTCTTGCTGCGATTCCAGTGACACAGATTGGTCTTACTTGGTGGTTTCGGCGACGTTTCCCAGGTGAGTGAATTGCTTGGAGTGGGTCAAACATTTCTAACAGCACAAACATGTATCAGAAAAAAAACAATGAAATAAAACGATTACACGAGTCTTACCTCACGCTGCTCTTTGAGTATCTTGGCTAATTGAACGTAGATCTGCTCGGTTTTCTCAGAGAGGTTAACGTCACAGTGGTGCACCAGGACAAAGTCCTCGTCTTCGTCACCAGGGGGCGACGGCACCTGCAGGAAGAAGGTTGTAGATCTGACGACATAGAAATCGTAAGAGTACTGAGCCACAAATGTTAGCCGAGCTGCTCTTTGGTTTGTTCATAGCTAGGGTTGGGTATTTCGCAATGATGGGAACCGGGATTAACATTCCAATTCTCACGGAATCGCTCACATTTTTTTCCATTTCTATTCCTTGTTGCGATACCCGAAAGGAGAAAATAGCCACCACCAACTAAGAAGAAGCAGCACACTGCAAAAACTGAAATCTAAGTAAGATTAAACATCTCAAATAAGGGTGCTATATGCTTATTTTCTGTCTGATAAGATCATTTCTTACTAAACAGATTTTATGTTAGTGTTTTATTTGTTTAAGGGTTTTGGTCCTAAATGATCTCAGTAAGATATTATAGTTTGTTGCTGAGATTCTATGACCTATGTTGAGTAAAACATGTTTGAAACAAGAATATCAACTATTGTGAAGCTGTGTCATCAACACTCACAAGTATAAAATTACTTTTTTAAAGTAATAATTTCTTATTTCAAGCATTAAACAAAATCATGATATATGTTAGTGCCATTATGTCAAGATAATGGCACTAACATTTACTTAATTTAAGAATATTTTTCAACATATTGAGCAAAAAGGTCTAATTTTTTTTCTACCAAGAAAAGTGCACTTGTTATTTGTGAGAATATACTTATTTTAAGATATCTTTGGGTCCATTGAGATTAGCTAATTTTATTTTTTTTGGAAAGTCTTGACAAGCCAGATTTTCTTGTTCTATTGGCAGATAACTGCTTAGTTAAAAACAAAATAACCCTAATTTTTTTTCTTGTTTTTGAACACTGACTTTTTGCAGTGCAGGCCTCATGACTAGCGTTCAGAAGCACTTTAACGTTTGGCTTAATTTTGTAAAGAACAATTTTTTTTTTTAAGTTTGTTACATCGTGTCAAGGAAGATGCATGACAAATATGATAAAATACTTCATTGTGTATAGAATAAAGTAACAAGGTTTTTTTGATGTGTCGCACCAGCCTTGTTCCCCTCACCCCGGGGTCCCCAAACTACAGCCCGCAAGGAGGATCCGGCCCGCCAGGTTCCACATTGTGGCCCGCCGGACTTCTCAAATTTGAGGGGGCTGGGGCTAAAGGGTAGCGGGGGGAAGGGGGGTTGTATCTTGTAGCGTCCTGGAAGAGGTAGTGCTGCAAGGGATCTGGGTATTTCTTCTGTTGTGTTTATGTTGTGTTACGGTGCGGATGTTCTCCTGAAATGTGTTTGTCATTCTTGTTTGGTGTGGGTTCACAGTGTGGCGCATATTTGTAACAGTGTTAAAGTTGTTTATACGGCCACCCTCAGTGTGACCTGTATAACTGTTGACCAAGTATGCCTTGCATTCACTTGTTTGTGTGAAAATCCGTAGATATTACGTGACTGGGCCGGCACGCAACGGCAGTGCCTTTAAGATTTATTGGCGCTCTGTACTTCTTTTTAAAAAGTCACAAATTTTACTTTTTGAAACAGATACCAATAATTCCCGACATTACATTTTAAAGCATTTATCGGCCGATAATATCAGCAGTTCGATATTATCGGACATCTCTAGTAAAAATGCCAACCAATCACAGCCTTTGCAGCATGTTAGAGGTTTTTTTGTAGGGGGTCGAGCAAGCTGGTGTAAAAATGCTAGTGCCTCCACAAAAGCAGGGACTGAACTCGAAACCGAAATCCGCAAACTGCGAATCTGGATCACAGCAAAGGCTAGTAAAAATGTGTACATGTTGGAAAGTCTGAGGATGGAATAAGTAGAATAAGAAAGAAACTCAGTTGAATTGCATACCGTGCTCACATCCACCACTTGACTGTTGCGTGCCGCTTCGATCATGGGTTCCAAACCCTTGGCGTTGCGGAGGAAGACCCTGGCCTGCTCCATGTCGTTCTTCTGCTTGGCGTGCAGAGCTGCCTTCATGAACTGCTTTCTCCTGCCCTCCAGGAACTCTAGCTGCTGGGCTGCTAAAGGCAGACAAAGACAAAGAAGAAGATGGAAAAAGAGAAGACGATGCAACGGGACAGAGCTGAGACAAACAGGCACTGACCTGCTGCTGAGAGCTGTCTGGTGGACGGTGTGCCGGGTGAGGCTGACGGGGACCTCCTCCTACCTTGAGATGAAGCGGGAACACTTAATGTGCTCTTCTTGTGCTCCTCATCCTGCTTTATCTACAACCAACATGGGAATTGTATTGGTTATAAATCTTTTATTAAAATTTAAAACGATATCCTGCCATTCTAATGAATTCATCCATGAGATATTTTACACTAATTTGCTTTGTCAGCTATTACACGAAGTTAAGACGTTTTGTTAAACTAACTTAGCATATCTCCACACACCTTTATATAAGCGACTTTAAATACATTTTTACATTGTGCTTGTTGATTGACTGTGGGACAATCAAAGAATGGAGCCCACCTCCACCTCCTTTTCTTTTTCTTCTGCGTCTTCATCCGCACTTGCAGCAGCATCGTCAGTGGAGGCGATCTTTGAGGCGGCCTCCAGCGCCGCAACTAATCCATGCTCGGCCGTTGTCGACTTTTGACCCGGTATCGGGGGGAAACCTGGAAAATCAAGGCAAAAACCCAAAACAAGCTAACTGTTGAAACTCTCACAATATGCTTGGCAAATCACTGGAGAAGGAATCTCACCTGGCGGAACAGGAAGCTCGTCAAAGTTGACCATTTTTCCAGCTTTGTGAGACCGGATGGCGCTCTGGTATTGCTGCCGAATGGAAGAGATTTGAAATGTTGTTAAACAGGATACTATTAGGTAGAGGTAGTTACAGCTCATCAGTCTCTCACTAGCAACACAACTTTAAAGCATTTCTTTTGCATGGTCGACTTTGTTTTGCGGTTCACAGTTGCACGTTTGTATTTTTAAATAAAGTAATATCTAAAAAGACACAAATTTGAGATATATCGCATTCAATGTATTTACCACCAAAAGGTATATAAAAGCTTCTAATCTGCATAACCAGACACAATGCAGGTCATTTTTATGAAAAGTGAGCAAAAAACAAATATTAAGAAGATCCATCCATCCATCTTCTTCCGCTTATCCGAGGTCAGGTCGCGGGGGCAGCAGCCTAAGCAAGGAAGCCCTGACTTTCATCTCCCCAGCCACATTATCCAGCACTTCCCGGGGGATCTCGAGGTGTTCCCAGGCCAGCAGGGAGACATAGTCTTCCCAACGTGTCCTGGGTCTTCCCCGTGTCCTCCTACCGGTCCGACGTGCCTTAAATACCTCCCGAGGGAGACGTCCGGGTGGCATCCTGACCAGATGCCCAAACCACCTCATCTGGCTCCTCTCGATGTGGAGGAGCAGCGGCTTTACTTTGAGTTCCTCCCGGATGGCAGAGCTTCTCACCCTATCTCTAAGGGAGAGACCCACCACCCTGCGGAGGAAACTCATTTCAGCCGCTTGTACCCGTGATCTTGTCCTTTCGGTCATTACCCAAAACTCATGACCATAGGTGAGGATGGAAACGTAGATCGACCGGTAAATCGAGAGCTTTGCCTTCCGGCTCAGCTCCTTCTTCACCACAACAGATCGATACAGCGTCCGCATTACTGAAGACGCCGCACCGATCCGCCTGTCGATCTCACGAGCTACTCTTCCCTCACTCGTGAACAAGACTCCTAGGTACTATAACTCCTCCACTTGGGGCAGGGTCTCCTCCCCAACCCGGAGATGGCACTCCACCCTTTTCCGGGCGAGAACCTTGGAATCAGACTTGGAGGTGCTGATTCTCATCCAAGTCGCTTCACACTCGGCTGCTAACCGATCCAGTGAGAGCTGAAGATCCTGCCCAGATGATATTAAGATATTAAGAAGATAATTTTCTGATATGACTTCTGGCTTCTGTTTGTTTTTTGTCAACACTGATCCCTCCTGCAACGTCTTCTTATCCTCTGGCAGACAAGGTGTGTATGAGGTGTGTTAAGAAGCAGAGATACGGTATCATTTACTGTACATAGTTGTAATTATGAGCTACATTCACAGACAGTCCCATTATATTATGTTCATGAACCTGGGTTCAATCAGTCATTCAATGTTTATTTATATAGCCTTAAATCACAAGTGTCTCAAAGGGCTGCACAAGCCACGATGACATCCGCGGATCAGCGCCCACATAAGGGCAAGGAAAAACTCACAACCAAGTGGGACGTCGATGAGAATGACTATGAGAAACCTTGGCGAGGACCGCAAATGTGGGTAAAAACCCCCCTCTAAGGGAGACCGGTGCAATGGACCTCAAGTGGGTCTGACATAATATTGTGAAAGTCCAGTCCAGAATGGCTCTAACATGATAGTAAGAGTCCAGTCCAGGCTTAAGTGCCAAATCTATTTGTGGCGGTTTAAGTTTATCTGAAGCGGGCTGCGAGGTATAAATCAATGTATGAGAAGCACTGTGTGCACCTTGGCAATGCGGTCGTACATTCGGGCCTTGCGGTCTTCCCCGCTGGTTTTAGCTTCAGCCGACGACTCCATGTACTTAGCTCGCCTCTGTTCGAGCGCCTCCAGCGCGTCTTTTGGAGCCTGGGGGGCTAAGCACGAGACAACAACCAAATGTGTAAATGTTGTTTTAAAAATAATTAGTATAAAACAGTGATTATGGTACCTGGAGCTGCTGCAGCCGGTTGGGGGACCTGAGTATTTAGCTTCACTGACGCGGTGCTGCTTCCACCTGCACCTTCAACACAATTGGACACATTCCTGACACAGTACCACAATGCTGTATAATGATGGTAAACAACTGACCTGGAGGTGAGGGAGGAAGGCTGTCGAGGTCCACAGCTTGTCCTTGTTTCAAAGCTTCAATCATTGAATCAAACCCCTGCTCCAAAAAAAAAACACAAACAACTGATGGAAAAACACAACATCACACATAATAATAAACAATCTATGTCAATAATAGGGGTGTCACAATCTGATATTGGTTCGATATCAGCTAAAATACGAGTATCAGATTATGTCGGATGTAAACCTCGGTCTTAAGCGCTTCGATAAAACTGTTAACTTATACAAAGCTGGGCAGCCAGTTAAAATTTAAAGGTCCTCTAATAAGATCACAAGGTTGGTCTTTTCTTGTATTTGAGGGGCATCATTTACAAAATGCAAACATGGTAGGTGCAAGCAGCAACACAACAGCTAAACACACAAACTAGATATTAGGGATGGGCGATATTGCCTAAAATCTATACTGTGATATATATTGCAGCTTCCTGTAATAAATATTACAATATTATAATAATAATAATAATAATAATAATAATAATAATAATAATAATAATAATAATAATAGTGGATTAAATTTTATATCGCGCTTTTCAATTATTAGATACTCAAAGCGCTCACAGAGAAGTGAGAACCCATCATTCATTCACATCGAGTGGTGGTAAGCTACCTCAGTAGCCACAGCTGCCCTGGGGTAGACTGACAGAAGCGAGGCTGTCAGTTTGCACCTACGGCCCCTCCGACCACCACCTATCATTCATTCATTATTCATTCACCAGTGTGAGCGGCACCAGGGGCAAGGGTCAAGGGTTCTGCCCAAGGACACAACGGCAGCGATTTGGATGTCAAGAGGCGGGGTAGCGAACCTGCAACCCTCAGGTTTTTGGCACGGCCGCTCTACCAACTACGCCATACCGGCCCGCCCCATAAGCGCAGATATATATCAATGATAATAGAACCACTTCAAAATGGATTACAAAGGCTCTTAATTTGGCTACTGACATATGCAGCAACATTTCACATCATTTCTGGTTGCATTATTTTTTTCAAAACTATTATTTATCTACTAGTTACTTAACTGTTATTTGTTGTTGTTATATATATATATATATATATATATATATATATATATATATATATATATATATATATATATATATATATATATATATATATATATAGCCCTGCGATGAGGTGGCAACTTGTCTAGGGTGTACAACGCCTTCCGCCCGATTGTAGCTGAGAGAGGCACCAGCGTCCCCCGCCACCCCAAAGGGAATAAGCGGTAGGAAATGGATGGATGCAACATGCCTGAAAACTTGGAATTTGGGACATGCTCTCCCTGAGATAATCCTGATACCCATTACAACTATGGGAAATACTATACATTGACTTTCACAATTACTTTTTTTTTTTTTTTTTTAAACATGGGTGGGGGTGGTTTAGCGGGGGTCTATATGGTAGTGTCCCGGAGGAGTTAGTGCTGCAAGGGGTTCTGGGTTTTTGTTCTGTTGTGTTTATGTCATGTTATGGTGTGGATGTTCTCCCGAAATGTGTTTGTCATTCTTGTTTGGTGTGGGTTTACATTGTGGCGCATATTTGCAACGGTGTTTAAGTTGTTTACACGGCCACCCTCAGTGTGACCTGTATGCTGTTGACCAAGTATGCTTGCATTCACTTGTGCGTGTGTAAAAGCCGCATATATTATGTGACTGTGCCGGCACGCAAAGGCAGTGCCTTTAAGGTTTATTGGCGCTCTGTACTTTTTGGAACCGCTGACTTTGAAACAGATACCGATAATTTCCGATATTACATTTTACAGCATTTATCGGCCGATAATATCGGACATCACTAGTTTTTAAGCATTTTTTTTAAATTCTATACCACAAAATAATACAAGTATATATAATTCCTGCCAATATTGTATTGGATTAATATCGGTATCACAAATACTCAAGGCCCCAATATCAGAAGTAAAAAAGCTGTTTAGATACACTTCTAGTTAAAAACTAGCTTTTTAACAAAAACATATTAAAAGGCTAAACAAGCCTAAACATTTTCTATCTATCTGGTTGATATTTGGGAGGCTCCATTACCTTACTGGTTTTTAAATGGAGCATGGCTTGTCCCGCATCTCCCTCCTTCTTGGCCCTCAGAGCAGCCATCTTGTACTGTCTCTGCCTTTCTTGAAGCATAGTCAGGACTTGCTGGCTTTCTGCGAAAGAAAAACAACACCAAAAGGCATAAGAAAGCTTAGAGGGTTTTTATTTAATTCCGTATGAAACTGACTGCTTGTCTTACTATCTTGCTGCTCTAAGGGTTCTTCTGTCTGCGGGTGTGAGGGCTTAGCGGGCTCGCTCATCAGAACCTCGGGTGCTGATGCCAATGTGTTTTGCTCCTCCTCACTGGCAGCAGTGACAATTTCTGGTGTCGTTGCCTCAGACTCCACAGGCTGATCTGCTGGCGAGGGAATGGCTGAAGAGAGATGCAGGGGCTTCGATGTGGCACCGCTCGGGGCTCCTGTGGCGACAGGCGGGGGAATCTGGGCCTCGTTCACCTGACGGACTTTCTTGATGGAACCTATCATGGTCTCCAGTGTCTGTAGCATACATGAATCACTGCATCACAAAGTACTATGAGTTTTTTCTTAACCTAACAAAGAAGTATGTGGTGGGTAAGAATACAAAAATAGCCATAGTCTCTATAGCAGGGGTCACCAACGCCGTGCCCGCGGGCACCAGGTCGCCCGTAAGGACCAGATGAGTCGCCCGCTGGCCTGTTCTAAAAATAGCTCAAATAGCAGCACTTACCACCGAGCTGCCTCTATTTTTTGAATTTTATTTATTTACTAACAAGCTGGTCTCGCTTTGCTCGACATTTTTAATTCCAAGAGAAACAAAACTCGAATAGAATTTGAAAATCCAAGAAAATATTTTAAAGGCTTTGTCTTCACTTGTTTAAATAATTTCACTAATTTTTTTACTTTGCTTCTTATAACTTTCAGAAAGACAATTTTAGAGAAAAAAATACAACCTTAAAAATTATTTTAGGATTTTTAAACACATACCTTTTTACCTTTTAAATTCCTTCCTCTTCTTTCCTGACAATTTAAATCAATGTTCAAGTATATATATCATTTTTTATTGTAAAGAATAATAAATACATTTTAATTTAATCCTTCATTTTAGAATATTTGTGAAATATTTATTAAAAATTATTATGATAAAAATTCCCCCAAAATATTCTGGCAAATCTAAAAAATCTGTAGAATCAAATTTAAATCTTATTTCAAAGTCTTTTGAATTTCTTTGAAAATTTTTGTTCTGTAAAATCCAGAAGAAATAATGATTTGTCTTTGTCTTGGTCCAATTTGTTATATGTTACAACGAAGTGCAGATTGGATTTTAACCTATTTAAAACATGTCATCAAAATTCTAAAATTAATCTTAATAAGGAAAAATTACTAATGATGTTCCATAAATTCTTTTTTACATTTTTCTAAAAGATTTGAATTAGCTAGTTTTTGTCTTCATTTTTTTCGGTTGAATTTTGAATTTTAAAAAGTCAAAATTGAAGATAAACTATGTTTCAAAATTTAATTTTCATTTTTTTTGTGTTTTCTCCTCTTTTAAACCGTTCAATTAAGTGTTTTTTTCATCATTTATTCTCTACAAAAAACCTTCCGTAAAAGGAAAAAGAATGTCTGACGGAATGACAGACAGAAATACCCATTTTTATTTATATATAGATTAATTTATTGAAGGTAAATTGAGCAAATTGGCTATTTCTGGCAATGTATTTAAGTGTTTATCAAACTGGTAGCCCTTTGCATTAATCAGCACCCAAGAAGTAGCTCTTGCTTTCAAAAAGGTTGCTGACCCCTGACCTATAGCATGGTCGGCATTGGCCACATTGGCCTTAACATTAACTACCTAATTGGTCATTCCTATGCACAAGATGGCAGTACTGTAGCTGCATCTGAAGCATAATGAGTGGCTTCATCTAGCTCTGCAAGCACTTTAAAATGTCCTTGTCGCACTGTATTTTACATCAACTTATCAGCGTTGTTAATGTTGACTGAGCCGTTTGTTCATTACCACTATTACAGAATAGAATAGAATATATCTTTATTGTCATTGTACAATGAAATTGTAAGCAAAACTAATTTAGTGCAGATTCATAATAACACATAAAAACATAAGCACATAGATAAATATACATAAAAATACCAAGCACATAGTTCACATGCTATATACAACATTAGTTCTGTTGCTGCTGTGCTTTCAAAGTTTTTATTTACACTTTCTCATGCACACCCACTCATTTAAGCTAAAGGGGAACTGCCTACCGCCCGAATGCAGCTGAGATAGGCTCCCCGCGATCCCAAAAGGGACAAGCGGTAGAAAATGGATGGATGGATGGGAACTGCACTTTTGGGGGAGTGTTGCCTATCATTCACAATCCTTATGTATGAGAAGAACACAAATGTTTTTGTTTTATGCATTATAACCTTATAAAGCCTATATGAGTCACTCTATTCCGCCTATAAAGCCTTTATAGGCTGGCCTTGATGATGGTCCATGATGGCCATCATGGACAATCCTGCCCACCCACTCCAGCAGACAATTAAGGGACAGCAGAGTTCACACTCGAACAGGCGCCTTCAGCTTTGTTCCCACAGTGTTCCATTCAAGAACTCCTTCATTCCACACTCCATCCAGCTGTGTAATCACTCGCCATACAGCAATAGATGATCTGTCTATTACCTGACACCTTCTATGTTAGCTACTTCTCTTTGTTTTTGTCTATTTCCATTTTCTGCTGGATTTACTCTCTATTTTATGCTGCAACTGTCACATATACTGTAATATTGTACATGGTAATTGTTATATATTGTATATATAATACAAACATATCAGTATATAGAATATACTGTACATATATTGTGTAAGTAATACGTATATATGTTGTATTTTATATTGCCATATTTAGTCTATTTATACCTGCATTGTCCTTTCCATCCTTACACTTTCCATCCTTACAACTGAGCTACTGTGTGGAACAATTTCCCTTGTGGATCATTAAAGTTTGTCTAAGTCTAAGTCTTTAAAAACATCCAAACACGTCCATTAAGGTGTTATATACAAACTATAAGTATATATGTAATGTAATAACAGGCACATTCATAATAACATGTGATATTTACGTATTTTGATCATTTTAAGCATAGGGCAAAGAATTAATTTCAAACACGCATCACAGCGTTCACTTTTTCCTTCGACAACATTACCGATTACTGCAGACTTCATGAGAGACAACAAACATAATAAAAGATCACTTACTGTGCAATGTCTGCTGTCACTGGGACTGATTGTATGTTTATATATTCCCGTTGAGATGAAGAATGACTCATAATCTAGACTTTAATGAGGCGAAAAAGCAGCTCACCAGCCGACATCAATACAGCCACACAAGCTCGTTGATGTCGTTTCTGACACAGAAAAGGGTTCAGCAGTAGACCACATTATCAGCTGGGCCCAAGGTTGCCTACATCAAATCATGGCACCTTCTACATTCCTGGGAAACTTAGCCACCCTGCTAACCTAAACAATCTCATTCCTATTCTCTCCAAATCAAAGACAACATCGAAGCCTGTCAATAACACCATCAGGAAGGGTCTGCTCAATGTCAGGTCTCTGAATAACAAATCATTTTTAGTCAATGATTTTATTACCACTTCTAAACTTGACTATGTTTTTAACTGAAACATGGCTGACACCACCCCCGAACTATAACTTCATTGATCTATGTAGATCGGGGAAAAGAGGTGGAGGGGTGGCTGCTATATTTAAAAACATGTTTCAGGGGAAACAGAGGTCACTTGGTGATTTTACATCATTTGAATACCTGTGTGCTGTGTTGAAATGCTCTCCCAAAATTCTCTTGTTAATTATCTACAGGCCACCTAAATATACTGCAAATTTTTTCGATTATTTTATTGAAATATTGTCTAGCATCTCCACTGATTTTTGACTGCCTGGTTATAACTGATGATTTTAATTTTCGTATTGACGATTTGAATGACAAGGGGGCAAAATACGTTTTTACTATTTTAGACACATTTGAACTGTCTCAACATGTGAAAGAGGCTACACTTTGTAAGGGACACACTCTGGACCTGATTATCACAAAAGCTCTCAATGTTTCTGATGTTCTTGTGATTGATCCTTCATTGTCTGACAATTTCTGTGTTTTCTTTAATATTTCTGTAATTCCGGACACACAAACAGAATCAAAGAATGTCAAAAAGCGGTACATAAATGAACATGCTAACGCCATCTCTCTCACTACCACCTCATGTCATGCTGATGATCTTGTAAGCAACTTTAATTCCAAAATTGTGAATATAATAAATGATAAATGGGTTGTACTTGTATAGCGCTTTTCTACCTTCAAGGTACTCAAAGCGCTTTGACATTACTTCCACATTTACCCATTCACACACACATTCACACACTGATGGAGGGAGCTGCCATGCAAGGCGCTAACCAGCACCCATCAGGAGCAAGGGTGAAGTGTCTTGTTCAGGACACAACGGACGTGACGAGGTTGGTTCTAGGTGGGGATTGAACCAGGGACCCTCGGGTTGCGCACGGACACTCTCCCACTGCGCCACGCCGTCCCTCAACATAGATATCATTGCACCTGTTACAGTTAAAATGATTCCTGGTAAGCAAAAGGCACCCTGGGGAAAATCTGCTGATGTAACAGCCCAGAGAAGAGAGTGCAGGAAGGCTGAACGAATCTGGCGGAATACAAAACTTCATGTTCACCATGACATCTATAAAGACAGCCTCCAGGCCTACAATTTAGTCCTAAAAAGTGCTAAAGAAACATTCTTCTCTAATATCATAAACGGCAACACTAATAAGGCCGAAACCCAATTCACAACCGTTGACAGACTGATCAACCCTCCAACACAAATACCAGCCGAACTACATTCCACACAGAAATGCAATGAGGTTGCATTCTTTTATACTGATAAAATTGAAGGCATCAGACACACCATCAATATCTCAAGTAAAAAAGTTGGATCACCTCCCCATTTAGGCAAAAGTAACACAGCAATGATGGCAAGCTTTAATGCCATAGACTTTAAAACTCTAGTGGAAATGGTGACATATCTAAAGTCATCCACCTGCTGCCTCGATGTTTTACCTACCAACTGTTTTTGACTGCCGAACAACAGACGTATTGCAAATAGTTAATAATTCTATTCAATCAGGCAATTTCCCGAGGGCTTTCAAAACTGCAGTCATTAAACCTCTTCTAAAAAAGCGGAGCCTAGATGCCTCTGTTATCAACAACTACAGACCAACTTCTAATCTACCATTCATAAGTAAAATAATTCAGAAAGTTGTCCTCAAACAACTAAATCACTTCTTGGCTTCTACTGGCTGCCACAACAACTTCCAGTCAGGATTTCGACCTCTTCATAGCACAGAGGCGGCCCTTCTTAAAGTTATAAATGACATCCGTCTAAACACAGACTCTGGCAAAACTTCAGTATTAATGCTATTGGACCTCAGTGCTGCATTTGACACTGTCGACTACTCAATACTGTTGGACAGGTTGGAAAAGTGGGTGGGGATCTCTGGCACAGTTTTAAGCTGGTTCAAGTCACATCTACAAGATAGGAACTATTTTGTTTCCATTGGTGACTTTGTATCAGAACCAACCAACGTAACTTGTGGAGTCCCTCAAGCTTCAATCTTGGGGCCCACTTTATTTAACATCTATATGCTCCCACTAGGACAAATCAAGCAAAATAATAACATTGACCATCATTGCTGTCCCGATGACACCCAAATTTATGTAGCGCTATCACCAAATGACCATCGCCCCATAAATCTTCTGTGCCAGTGCATTGAGCAAGTCAAACACTGGATGTGCCAACATTTCCTACAACTAAATGAAGATAAAACTGAGATAATTGTTTTTGGTGCTAAAAAAAAAGAAAGGTTTAAAGTCATCCAACACCTTCAATCACTGTCCCTGAAAACCTCAAATAAAGCCAGAAATCTTGGGGTTATTTTAGACTCTGATTTACATTTAGAAAGTCACATCAAATCAGTAAAAAAATCGGCCTACTATCACCTGAAAAATGTAACAAGACTTAGAGGGCTCATGTCAGCTCAATACTTAGACAAACTTGTACATGCCTTTATTACCAGTAGGTTAGACTACTGTAAAGGTCACCTTGCAGGTCTTCCCAAAAAAAACTGTCAGGCAGCTACAGCTTGTTCAGAACGCTGCTGCTAGAGTTCTAACAAAGACCAAAAAATGTGTGCACATTACACCAATTCTTCAATCCTTACATTGGCTCCCTGGCCATCAGAGAATTGATTTCAAAATCCTCCTGCTCACATATAAATCACTACATGGTCTCGGGCCATGATATGCTCCCAATATATAAGCCCTCTAGATTACTAAGATCTTCTGAAACCAATCTGTTAGCGGTTCCCAGAGTAAACTCAAATCAAGGGAGAGCATCATTCAGTCACTACGCAACAAATAGCAGGAATAAACTTCCTGAAGATGTCAGACTTTCCCCAACTCTGACTACTTTTAAAACTAGACTGAAAACTTTTATGTTCACCTTAGCTTTCAGCTAAATCTTTTAACTTTTAATACCTGCACTACTTTTATTTTTATTGTCTGCATTTCAATTTTGCTTTTATTTTCTTTTATTTCAAGGTTCAAGGTTCAACTTTATTGTCCCCGCGGGGAAATTTGTCTTGGGCACAGTGCATCATTGCCTACTTAACATACACAAAAACAACAGAACAAAAACACAAGCACAGACACAACCACAACCAGACAACTAACATATAAACATCGGAACATGGAGCTTGACAGACATAGGTGGCACTTTGATGTAGGCATCAAATCTACAGTATGGAGATAAAGATAAAGTACCAGTGTGCATTGCACTAGAGCTCATGGATAAAGTCACTTTGTTGTCTGTGAAGCACTTTGAGTCTGCCTTGTGTATGAAAAGTGCTATACAAATAAAGTTAACTTGCCTTGCCTAGCTCTCCATGGTCAAGGCCCCGCTATAAATACTATTTGCTATTTGATTTGATTTTTATTAAGGATCCCCATTAGCTGGTTGCCACAACAACCCACAATTCTCCTGAAGGAACTCTCCTGACGGAATAAATAAAGTACTATCTAATCTAATCGTCTTCCTGGGGTCCACAAACTCAATACAATTACTAGTAAAAGCATATAATTATGGCTACACGATACATAATCAAACAAAAGCATCAACAAGAAAACAATTTAAACAATTTACAGGCACAGAATAATTATCATCAAATAAATATAACTACACAATACAAAACCAAACAAAAATCATCAACAAGCAAACTAATCCACAGACTAAGATAGAATATTACTTTCCTTTTAAAAACCTGTTTACATTCAATGCCGGTGAGAATTCGAGGCAGGTTATTCCAGAACGATACAGATCTATAAATAAAAGATTTCCGCAAAGCATTCTTCCTGGGATGAGGGAGTACAAAATACCCTCACTAGACGCCCTGGTATTATGATTATCTATATTGCTACTGTAAACTATTTGGGCAATGAGAATAGTTTGTCTGCGTTAGCCCTTACAATAACAATATTGTTTATATATAATATGTAAATATAGAGTATTGTTGGTGGTATTTGGATGGTTATTTAGAGTGCTTTATGAGCAGAATAGAGCGGTGGTTCTCAAATGGGGGTAAGCGTACCCCTGGGGGTACTTGAAGGTATGCCAAGGGGTACGTGAGATTTTTTTTAAATATTCTAAAAATAGCAACAATTCAAAAATCCTTTATAAATATATTTATTGAATAACACCTCAACAAAATATGAATGTAAGTTCATAGTGTGAAAAGAAATGCAACAATGCAATATTCAGTGTTGACAGCTAGATTCTTTGTGGACATGTTCCATAAATATTAATGTTAAAGATTTCTTTTTTTCTGAAGAAATGTTTGGAATTAAGTTGATGAATCCAGATGGATCTCTATTACAATCCCCAAAGAGGGCACTTTAAGTTGATGATTACTTCTATGTGTAGACATTTTTATTTATAATTGAATCACTTGTTTATTTTTCAACAAGTTTTAGTTATTTTTATATCTTTTTTTTCCAAATGGTTCAAGAAAGACCACTACAAATGAGCAATATTTTGCACTGGTATACAATTTAATAAATCAGAAACTGATGACATAGTGCTGTATTTTACTTCTTTATCTCTTTTTTACAACCAAAAATGTTTTTCTGTGATTAGGGGGTACTTGAATTAAAAAAATGTTCACAGGGGGTACATCACTGAAAAAAGGTTGAGAACCACTGGAATAGAGGACCTCCCATTGGCTCCATTGTAAGCGGACCTATTTACGAGTTAAAATGCATTTTTTAAAAATACATCTGTCTTCTTGTCTTACCTAACGATTGTGAACGATAGGCAAATATCCCCAAAAACTGCAGTTCCTCTTTAAGGAGTTTTCAAAAGTGAGAAATAAGTATTTCTCACTAATTACCATGATGTTGTCCTTGCACTTCAAGTAAACAGGCACCTAGGCTATACTCAGAGCATTTAGGTAGATTATAGAGTCTTTGAAGTACCTTTAGCCCACGCTCCAGCCTCCTGGCTTTGGCGCCCTCACTCGCAGCCTTGGCGTTTTGCAGCGCCATCTTGTACATGGCCAGCCTCTCCTCCAAAGTGTGCTGGAGGCTGCCGGGCGCCGCTGCCGGGACGTTTGTTTCCTGCAACGTCAAAAACAACTTTTATCGATATGGCACAGAAAACAACTGCCAACGGTGATTCTACATTAGGAGCAACAACGATAGTCAGTAATTCATAAGTAGATGCTGTTGTACCTGGGAGGGTGGTGACGGTTGGGGTTTGGCAGCAGAAGAGCAAACAGTCTCTTCACTTTCGCCCACCACTTCCTGTAGCTCGGCCTGAGGGAAGGAAAAAGGTGAGAGCAGCCAACATGAAGAAACCCGCATCTGAACTTTGAAAGGCTGACTTTGAAAGCCACCGACCAGGAGATCTTCATCATCCTCCACATTGTCGTCATCTTCCTCCTCGTCCACGTCTCTCATGCACGCATCGGCCATTCTGGCGATGTCCTCCATTGGCATGGGACCTTTAGGACAAGAGATACATTAACATGCTACTTTCATTTGGCTTTTACAGACCTGGGTCTGATGGATTCATTGCATTTTGTGGCTTTTAATGCCTCACAATCAAACACTTTTATGTTAAAATACTGAACAGATGTTTATCTTATCACAATAAACATCTGTTCAGTATTTAAACATATGGCTTTTAATGCCTCACAATCAAACATTTTATGTTTAAAGACTGATCATATGTTTATTGAGATAATGTAAACATCTGTTCAGTATTTCAACATAAAAGTGTTTGATTGTGAGGCATTAAAAGCCCCAAAATGCAAGGTATCCATCAGACCCACAAACGCTTGCTGAGTAACAACAATATAAACATTGCACAGAAAATCAACACCGTATGAAAAAAATAGTCAACAACAGATTTGATTTCCTTTTTTTTTATTTGACAGTTATTGAAATATCTTGTGTGACATCACGCACAAAAGTGCCCTTTATTTGTTTTAAACTATTGTAGTGGCATTCTGTACAAAAAGTGCACTTTAATTTAGTGTTGTTTTGATATGTCATCTTAGTGACATCATGCGCAAAAGTGCACTCATAGCTTGTTTTAAAATGTCTCTGACAATCTTGCACTTTCTGTTTTGAAATGACATGAATGTTTGTGCTACTGCTTAATAACTGTTTAATAAATAGAGTTTTGGTCAATTGACTTAATTGTGATTTCCCTCTCCGCATGAAAGTTTAAAAGTAGCATATATTAATGCAGTATGAAGAAGAATGTTTGTTTTTAACTATTGTAGTGGTGTTCTGTACAAAAAGTGCACTTTAATTTAGTGTTGTTTTGATATGTCCGAGGATACCGAGGATGTCGTAGTGGTTTGTGTTGTGGTTTGTGCAGCCCTTTTGAGACACTAGTGATTCAGGGCTATATAAGTAAACATTGATTGATGGATATGTCATCTTAGTGACATCATGCACAAAGGTGCACCAATAGCTTGTTTTAAAATGTCTCTGACAATCTTGCACTTTCTGTTTTGAAATGACATGAATGTTTGTGCCACTGCTTAATAACTGTTTAATAAATACAGTTGTGATTTCCCTCTCTGCATGAAAGTTTAAAAGTAGCATATATCAATGCAGTATGAAGAAGAATGTTTGAATGTAGACACATAGAATCATCATACTGCTGTGATTATATGTATCAAGTGTTCATTCAAGGCTAAGCCAAAATATCAAGATATATATCGTAGGGCTGGGCGACATGGCATTTTTTTGATATCTCGATAATTTTAGGCCATATCATGATACACAATATATACATATCTCAATATTTCTCCTTAGCCTTGAATGAACACTTGATGCATATAATCACAGCAGTATGATGATTCTATGTGTCTACATTCAAACATTCTTCTTCATACTGCATTAATATATGCTACTTTTAAACTTTCATGCAGAGAAGGAAATCACAACTAAGTCAATTGACCAAAACTGTTATTAGCAGGTGACTTTTCAAATGATGCTACATATTAGCAGTAATGCTACTTTTGGTAGCAACACTTGTGCCCCACACTTGACAAATTAAAGTTGTGTATTCGACATATTCCTGCTTGAAGCCGAATCACTGCCAGACGATGAACCCCCTGCTGTTTTTCTTGGGAATTAATTCTTCCTTCAGTTGTTACCAGTTTCGCACCTTCTTTCTCTCATATTACCACTCACACGGCTTCGCTAGCATCACAGCTAACGTTACCCATGCTGCTACCTCTCTGCTCCGTGAGGGCGTATATGTATGTGACGTATGAGGTGACAGTATGTGACGTGTGTAAGAAGGTGAGCTTACCATCTGTGAGAAGGAGACACAGGAAGGAGTGAGAAGAGCCTGTAGTGTAATGCCAACAGCTAAAAGCAACTGCGTGAGAACATATACTCGAATATCACGATATAGTCATTTTCTATATCGCACAGAGACAAACCTGCAATATATCGCATATATTGATATATCGCCCAGCCTTAATACATCGTGTATCGCGAGATGGCCTAAAAATATTGGAATATTAAAAAAAGGCCATATCGCCCAGCCCTAAATTCCTGGTTGGCAAAACATATTTTTAACCCAAATACCGTATTTCCTTGACTTGCCGCCAGGTATATAGTATGTGCCTGCAAAATAATTAGCGCTTGCTTAGTATTACTGCCGGGTCAAACTCGTGACGTCACGAGTGACACTTCCCCTGTCATCATTTTCAAAATGGAGGAGGCTGATTTCAATACCGGTAATTTGAAATTGCATAAAGGGAAGAAGATTAAGAGCTATTCAGTAGGATTTGAGGTCCAAGCTATTGAATTCCGGTATGCTAAAAGGAACCGTAAGCAGCTATTTTTTTATTAATATACCGTAGCTGCGTGTGTCAAATATGAGTCATTAAATGACTCCGGCCTCCTGGTGGTAGAGGGCGCTAGTGATCCTTCTTGCGACTACTCGGCTGCAGAAGAAATGACAATGAGTGACGTGATATGTGCTGGGACGGATATGACGCGGGGGGTGCACGACGGACCTTTTAGGATGTAACACTTTATGCTGGCTATGAAAACAACCAGGCTGAAATAAAGCAGTCCTAAATACCCAGTGTATTATTTATATAATAACACTTCATGGTGGCAGCGGTGGGATAAAGAGATCACCCACGGAGCAGAACGGGAGGGGGAGTTGAGGATAATTCTGTCGTTGCCCGAGCTAACTGATAGCAGCGGTCTGATAGCAGTTTTCTAAACTGGACTTTCAATCGAAGCAGGAAGTACTAAAGGAATATCTTCATCGAGACAAAGACTTTTAAAACTGAAGAAAGATAAGGAAGACATCTATAAACAAGTTATCGGTGCTTTTGATCAGAAGGAGCTGGCATGGACTTCATTTATAAGTAAGGGTAAGACCATAATGTTTTTTTTTTAATTAAATGTGTTTTTCATGATGGTATCCTTACATCACACTCAAATTTTTACTGCATGCCTTTGGTAAGTGCTGGAGTTAGAAGAGGTTATAAATTATTTAGCGCATGCTTACCTTTACCACATGCCTTTGGTAAGTGCCGGAGTTAGAAGAGGTTTTAAATTATTTAGCGCATGCTTACCTTTACCGCATGCCTTTAATAAGCGCAGGAGTGAGAAGAGGTTTTAAATTAATTATCGCCCCGGCGGCAATTCAAGGAAATACGGTAGGTGAAATTACATGATTCCCTACGGCACAGTGGTTGGAAATCACTGAACTGGTCTAAGTCTGGTTTCGACACACGACAGTGACAGTGAGCCGGTACAACACCACCTGCAAGGTTTGGCGTTATTGGGAAGTTCCATTGTCACTCACTTCTCCCCTTGCTTCTTGCTCTTCCTTCAGCATTCGCAGCAGATTTGCCTCCAGTGAGAGAAGCCAGCTCAGCCTCCAAATCTGGGTCGTCCAAATTCTCCTCGGCATCCATCATCATCCCCTCGGGATCCAGGTCTAGGAAAAGACCCATCTGAGAAGAGGAAGGTGGTGTTGAGCAGCTGTGTAATTGCCAGCCGTGTTTGTGTTGTTGTTACCTGCTTCGCGGTGGAGGCTCCCCTGCCTTTGGGGAGCGGCTCTCTGCGCTTCTTCCCGAACATGTTGCTGCGGTTCCGTTGTCAACAATATCCCAGAGGAGCGAACTACACATTGAGACAAACAACAGGGCGACAATACTTGGCTTGTCAAGTGTTTACAATTGAAATCATGTGAGCGGCTGTCAGGCGCCGAGCTAGCAGTTAGCTTAGCTGCTTTACGACTCGAAAGGTGTTTTTTTTCGCGAACAAACTCAAGAGTGTCGGTGAACCTTAAGGGCAAATAATCCCTTGCACTTTGATGAATTATTTAAGTCGTGTTTACCTGCTCGTCTGCCATTTCGTCTGTTAGTTTCGGACAGGATAGCTCGGAGCTTCTTCTTCGTTTGTTTAATGGCGGTGGGAAAGCAACATTCTGGTGTGCATTACCGCCACCTACTGACATGGAGCCATACTCTATATTATTTTATTTAAAGGCCTACTGAAAGCCACTACTAGCCACCACGCAGTCTGATAGTTTATATATCAATGATGAAATATTAACATTGCAACACATGCCAATATGGCCTTTTTAGTTTACTAAATTGCAATTTTAAATTTCGCGCGGAAGTATCCTGTTGAAAACGTAACGGAATGATGACACTTATGTTGAACGTGCTTGTGACGTTATTGGTTGGAGCGAACATTTTATCCCAGCACCACTCACAGCTAAAAGTCGTCTCTTTTCATCAGATAATTACACAGTATTTTGGACATCTGTGTTGCTGAATCTTTTGCAATTTGTTCATTTAATAATGGAGACGTCAAAGAAGAATGCTGTGGGTGGAAAGCGGTGGATTGCAGCTGCCTTTAGCAACCAAAACACAGCTGGTGTTTCTTTGTTTGTTGTGAAGCTTTAATATGTCAAGTGAACATGTTTTTCTACCACATGTCAACCAGCAGGTTTCGGGGAGAAATTTGCGGTAATAAGTCGGCTCTTACCGGAGACACAAGTGGAGCTTGCGTCCTCCTGCAGTAGCTGTCAAAGAGGTAGTAGCTGCGACTTTCTTAGCTCCTCCATGGCTTCCCTCAGAGACACTGGCGGCACCACACACCTCCGACTTTCAGGTATGACTTTATAATCTCACTAGAACACGACTAACACAATAAGCAGATAAGGGATTTTCCAGAATTATTCTAGTAAATGTGTCTAATAACATCTGAATCGCTCCCACTGCCATTGCCTTTTTTTTTTCTAGATAGATAGATAGATAGTACTTTATTGATTCCTTCAGGAGAGTTCCTTCAGGAAAATTAAAATTCCAGCAGCAGTTTACAGAGTTCAGATCAATTTAAATAAAAGTAAAACGTAAATAATGGGGGTTTAAATGGAAACAATAGAGAAATATTACAATAAGAATAAAAAATAAAAAGCAACAATGGGAAAAAATATATATATAACAGTAAAATAAGAATATAACAAGACAAAGTAGGCAGTAGTGACCATGTTATGAAAACGTGGTTCTAGTGCTTCACTCTAACTTTCCTTATCCACGAATCTTTCATACTCGCTCAAATTAATGGGGAAATCGTCGCTTTCTCGGTCCGAATCGCTCTCGATGCCTGTGGCTATGATTATAAACAATGTTCAGATGTGAGGAGCCCTACAATCAGTGACATCACGCGCACATCGTCTGCTACTTCCGGTACAGGCAAGGCTTTTTTATTAGCGACCAAATGTTGCGAACTTTATCGTCGATGTTCTCTCCTAAATCCTTTTAGCAAAAATATGGCAATATCGCGAAATGATCAAGTATGACACATAGAATGGACCTGCTATCCCCGTTTAAATAAGAACATCTTATAACGCAGTTTTTCTTAAATATGTGTCTAATGCTTTATAACCAATGTGTTCTGAGTACAATCCTAAAACATCTTCCACTGTTAACCTAATCTTCTCTTTCGCTAACTTACTTTCCAGTATTTCCTGTCATGTTTACAGCTGAAACCTTTATTGTGAAAGTCTATCCTTACTGCTGTAACAGGATGTATTGCGCTTCACGAACCAGAATTAAAAAAAAAAAAAAAAAGTAACCAGAAGCAAAAACTCGGACATGGAAGGAGTTCGGAGAAGCCATGGAAAACGACTTCCGGACAGCTTCAAAACGATTCTGGACTACCATTCGCCGCCTCAGGAAGGGGAAGCAATGCACTATCAACACCGTGTATGGTGAGGATGGTGTTCTGCTAATCTCGACTGCGGATGTTGTGGATCGGTGGAAAGAATACTTGGAAGACCTCCTCAATCCCACCAACATGTCTTCCTATGAGGAAGCAGTACCTGGTGGACTCTCCTATTTCTGGGGCCGAGGTCGTTGAGGTAGTTAAAAAGCTCCTCGGTGGCAAGGCCCCAGGGGTGGAAGAGATCCGCCCGGAGTTCCTTAAGGCTCTAGATGCTGTGGGGCTGTCTTGGTTGACAAGACTCTGCAGCATCGCGTGGACATCGGGGGCGGTACCTCTGGATTGATAGACCGGGGTGGTGGTTCCTCTATTTAAGAAGGGGAACCGGAGGGTGTGTTCCAACTATCGTGGGATCACACTCCTCAGCCTTCCCGGTAAGGTTTATTCAGGTGTACTGGAGAGGAGGCTACGTCAGATAGTCAAACCTCGGATTCAGGAGGAACAGTGTGGTTTTCGTCCTGGTCGTGGAACTGTGGACCAGCTCTATACTCTCAGCAGGGTACTTGAGGGTGCATGGGAGTTTGCTCAACCAGTCTACAAGTGCTTTGTGGACTTGGAGAAGGCATTGGACCGTGTCCCGCGGGAAGTCCTGTGGGGAGTGCTCAGAAAGTATGGGGTATCGGACTGTCTGATTGTGGCGGTCCACTCCCTGTATGATCAGTGTCAGAGCTTGGTCCGCATTGCCGGCAGTAAGTCGGACCCGTTTCCAGTGAGGGTTGGACTCCGCCAAGGCTGTCCTTTGTCACCCATTCTGTTCATAACTTTTATGGACAGAATTTCTAGGCGCAGTCAAGGCGTTGAGGGGTTCCGGGTTGGTGGCCGCAGGATTAGGTCTCTGCTTTTTGCAGATGATGTGGTCCTGATGGCTTCATCTGGCCGGGATCTTCAGCTCTCACTGGATCGGTTCACAGCCGAGTGTGAAGTGACTGGGATGAAAATGAGCACCTCTAAGTCAGAGTCCATGGTTCTCGCCCGGAAAAGGGTGGAATGCCATCTCCAGGTTGGGGAGGAGACCCTGTTCCAAGTGGAGGAGTTCAAGTACCTAGGAGTCTTGTTCACAAGTGAAGGAAGAGTGGATGGTGAGATCGACAGGCGGATTGGTGTGGCGTCTTCAGTAATGCGGACGTTGTACCGATCCGTTGAGGTGAAGAAGGAGCTGAGCCGGAAGGCAAAGCTCTCAATTTACCAGTCGATCTACGTTCCCATCCTCACCTATGGTCATGAGCTTTGGTTCATGACCGAAAGGATAAGATCACGGGTACAAGCGGCCGAAATGAGTTTCCTCCGCCGGGTGGCGGGTCTCTCCCTTAGAGATAGGGTGAGAAGCTCTGTTATCCGGGAGGAACTCAAAGTAAAGCCGCTGCTCCTCCACATGGAGAGGAGCCAGATGAGTTGGTTCGGGCATCTGGTCAGGATGCCACTTGAACGCCTCCCTAGGGAGGTGCTTAGGGCACATCCAACCGGTAGGAGGCTACGGGGAAGACCCAGGACACTTTGGGAAGACTATGTCTCCCGACTGGCTTGGGAACGCCTCGGGATGGGGGAGAGGGAAGTCTGGGCTTCCCTGCTTCGGCTGCTGCCCCCGTGACCCGACCTCGGATAAGCGGAAGAAGATGGATGGATGGATGGATGGAACCAGAAGTGGAGGTGGTAAAAGAATAAACAAAGCTCCAGGGCTAAACTGAGAATTAAGAGTTTGTTATGTACATATGGTAACCTTTGGGTCACAGTCCTAAACTCACAGCTCTCAGGAAGCTTGAGCTTATGCTATCAGTGGATCAGAAAATCATGAGATGCTGGAATAAACAAGTTAGTGTGAGGAAGTTCTACAAGCCAGATACATCAACCCCGCAAGACCAGGCCAGATGACCAGAAACCAGCAAAGGTGGGGAGATGCCAGAGGAACTGGACTACGTGTGCTGGGAAGAGAAGGAGCGAAGGACATACTTTCTTAGAGACAGGCTCTGAAGTGAGGCCCTCTTGGAGCAGATGAAAAGGCTGCTTAGTCGCCGTTCCGTGGACGTTCTCTCTATTCTCCAGCCAATCACACTGTAAAATAAATCTTAAGACGGTAAAGCGGAAAATTGACAACTTGGTGAGCTTTATTAGAGATTAAACAAACACGTTTAGGAGACAAAGTTCTCCTCCCTTCAGACATTAAAGACAGGTGCGTGCCACTCCAAATCATGTCCAACCAACTGAATGTACCTTAGGTTGACTCCAGTTAAGCTGTAAGAAATCTCAAGAATGATGACTTGAAACAGGATGCTGCTTCTGAGCTGCATGGCAAAAGGCTGTGAATACTTATGTACATGTGATTTAATTCTTTTTGGCCAAAAAAACAGCATTTTCACATTTTCATTGTGTGTAAAATTATGAGGATAAAAATGAATTTATTCCATTTTGGTGTAATACTGCAATATAACAAAATGTGACAACACTGAATACTTTCCAGATGCACTTTATCCTACTTGTGATGCTCAAGGTTCCATTGTTGGTCCTCTCTTTTATCATTATTTGGGCTATTTAACTGGTGGCCGCCGGGCACAGGAAATGGGAAAAGAAACTTGCAAGATTCACATTTTTACAAACCCAAATCAAATGTTTACTGTAGGTGACGCTGAGTCTTGGATTATACAAAAACAAAACATTAGGTAAGGGAGTAGTTCTACACATCGTAATGATTCACTTTGTGGTATGGAAATGTGACCTTCAAACCAATTTAGTCCCGCTGGGTTTAGTTTTTCCTTGCCTTGATGTGGGATCTGAACAGAGGATATCGTTTTGGCTTGTGCAGCCCTTTGAGACACTTGTGATTTAGGGCTATATAAATGAAAATTGATTGATTACATATACCGTATTTTTTAACTGTAATTTTTTTTGTTTTTTTTATTGTGAAGCATAGAGAAATACACAGGAATTGGGCCTTTTAGAACATAAAACTGATGTTAATGATAGAAAAATACTTTGTACATAAAAGTGAATAAGCTAAGAGGAGGTCAATAATACAGTACTTAAATGCAAAGCTGACAGTTTGTCATCATAAGACTTGTTTGCGTGTTGGCATGCAGTGTTTTGATTTCGGACAAACAGGAAAAAAGTGGGAATGCTACTCGTCTGTCAAACAGCCTGGATGTTGTCGCACAAACGATAACCTTTGCCCCTTCTCGTTTGGCCTTTAGCAAACATGTTAGCATGTAAGGTTGCTACAGTAAGCACCTGATTGTCTGCAGAGGAGATTCTGGCGTGTTGTGACATTATTCGATTGAATTAAATAAACAACTTAGCAATAATGAGGGTGATGGCTGTTCAGAGCTGTTTGGATCGTAAGACAAAAAGGAGGAATACATTCTTAGGTGGCAGGTCCATGTCACAACAAAAGGTCCTCTGCTCGCCTTCGTCGCACGTCAAACATCAGCAAAACAGTTGGGATGCAGTTTCTTTGCACGTCTGCAATATTTTTGCCAAGTTAGGATTTCGGGGATTTGGACAAAACGTGCGATTAAATACATTCAAGCTTCGGCTCAATCAAAAACAAAAAAACAGAATACTCTCTGTCGGAACCATCAGATTCACAAACACTGAACTTGCTTGAAAAACTCTCCTGGAAATGGCTTGAAATCCAGTGCACTGATTCTGCATTTTATTCATATATACTGTATATATATATTTTTTCATTTATTTGTACATCTTTGCTCATGTGAATAAAAGAACACCCAAAATAGAGTTTTGTTTTTGAAATCTGGTCTTTCTTGCGCTAATAACCGATAAAGCAATTGCAACCTTTGTTCGCCATCGGCAGTCCCGGAGCAAAATGTGTTTTATTGTTGTGGAATCTCTGGAGGCTACGAGCTGCACGGAAAAAGCATTCTCCCGTCTACAAAAAACAAGTCGATGCATGTGGCGATTGAGGAGTAAAGCTTCGAACAAAGTAAAAAGTCTTCCGCCCCAACCGGACCAAAGGGTCGCTGTAGCAGGCACTGAACAGAAAATAATTGCGATAGAAAATCAAAGAAATGCACCTGGTGCATCTGTGAGTTGTAGTCCAAGCTGCTCGGAGATATTTCAGGCCTCAGCATCTGTGGAGCTACAAGGAGGCTTCACTTTGGAAGGAGCTACATGACGCCCCCTGCTGGTCACCGACAGCACTGAGCTCACATTTGGATCTGCGCACACACGCACACACACACACACACACACACACACACACACACACACACACACACCATGTTCTCATGCAGACTTTCAAAAACCTCCAGCAAGTGTTTGTTATGACGCCGATGATTGCAGCTCTTCCTCGACGGGCTACGTTACCCCACTGCGCCCGTGTTCGAGCCGTGCTGAAATGGGAACGTGGGAGGGCGGTGGTGAAGGTGTTCGGTCGGCGGTGGTGGTGGTGGTGGTGGTGGCGCGTGATGAGGTCACCGGCTTCTAGGAGATGATCTCCAGGATGTAGAAGACCAGCTCCATCACCACCGGACCCTCGCTCAGCTGGCACGCTCCTCCGTGGATGATGGGGATCAGAGCGCTGTCCAGGTCACTCAGGTACTGAGGCAGCAGAGGCTGCCCGTTACTTCCTACCAGGTAGCCCACCTAAGACAAAGCATTGGTGTCAACAGTTGTGGCTGTAGGCAACCTCCTGATAGTTATTTTTAAATCCATATGACAGTAGATGCATTTATCTTAAATCAATTCCATCCATCCATCCATTTTCTACCGCTTATTCCCTTTTGGGGTCGCGGGGGGCGCTGGCGCCTATCTCAGCGACAATCGGGCGGAAGGCGGGGTACACCCTGGACAAGTCGCCACCTCATCGCAGGGCCAACACAGATAGACAGACAACATTCACACACTAGGGATCATTTAGTGTTGCCAATCAACCTATCCCCAGGTGCATGTCTTTGGAGGTGGGAGGGGCCTATCCCCAGGTGCATGTCTTTGGAGGTGGGAGGGGCCTATCCCCAGGTGCATGTCTTTGGAGGTGGGAGGAAGCCGGAGAACCCGGAGGGAACCCACGCAGTCACGGGGAGAACATGCAAACTCCACACAGAAAGATCCCTAGGACTGCAGGACCTTCGTATTGTGAGGCAGACGCACTAACGCCTCTGCCACCGTGAAGCCAATTTATCAGCGGAATTAATGCTGACTGAGCAGTTTGCTCCTCATTGCTACAACGACATTGGTTCTATTGCTGTATACTGGTGATGTATAAATGATCATGTGTCGTGTTTTGTGGTCACGTTCGGTTTTGTATTGGATTCATTGGGCACTCTTGTTTGTTTTGTCACCATGCCAACCATCAGTTTTCACCTGTTATGTGTTCACGACTCACGCAGCTGATTTGTCTGGACTCACGCACCTGTCATCACTGCACCTATTTAAGCCTGTATTTGCCAGGCAGTCAGCCTGGCGACATCACCCTCTACCATACTTGCCAACATTGAGACCTCCGATTTCGGAAGGTGGGGGGCGTGGTTAAGAGTCAAATATTTCATTTATATAAGAAATAATTGACTTTCAGTGAATTCTAGCTATATATATATATAAAAAATAAATACTTGAATTTCAGTGTTCATTTATTTACACATATAAACACACATAACACTCATCTACTCATTGTTGAGTTAAGGGTTGAATTGTCCACCCTTGTTCTATTCTCTGTCACTATTTTTCTAACCATATGCATGTACAGTAGATGGCAGTATTGTCCTGTTTAAGAGTGTCACAACATTGCTGTTTGCGGCAGACGAACTGCTTTACGGTCGTCGAAAACGTGACTGCTGTTGTGTGTTGTTACCGCCCTGGGAGGACGTTAATGAAACTGCCTAACAATTAACCCACATAAGAAACCAAGAACTCACCCTCGATCATTCTTCAGTTATAACGTCATTGGGCAGACACTCTGTTTATATTGTGGGAAAGCGGACGTGTAAACAGGCTGTCGACACGTCACTCAGGTCCGCGTGGAGCTGGAGGGGGTGTGGGCTCCAGCTCCGCCTAAATTTCAGGAGATTTTCGGGAGAAAATTTGTCCCGGGAGGTTTTCAGGAGAGGCGCTGAATTTTCGGGAGTCTCCCGGAAAATCGGGGAGGGTTGGCAAGTATGCCCTCTACGTAAGTTTTGTTATTCATGCCATAGTTTGCAAGTTTTGTTTTAAGTCCATAGTTTACGTTGTAGTAATAGTTTGGTTTCATAGCCAAGTTTTGTACCTCCTCTGAGAGCGCCTTTTGTTTTGTTTGTACTTTTCGAGTTAAAATTAAAAGATGTCATTACCTTCACCCCATGTCCGGTCCACTCATTCTGCACCACGGGAAAACAAACCGCCCCATAGTCCAAGTTCTGACATCATGATGTATAAAGTACTTTATCATGCACTCCAAATCACTATTCAAGGTAAAACATGAACTTGTATTAGCGATAATGAGTTAATAGCAGTTAGGGCTGCCGCTATAAATTATTTAAGTAATCAAATAATCCATTGATTTGTTTGTGCATCTAAATGAGTAATTGTAGAAAACACACTAACCACCGCTCTCATATATGCTATATTGCAGCGTCCCTGCAAAAACATTGTCCGCGTATTTAAAGTTCTGGGCACTACATGCATTTTTTTATTGGTTACACCTATTAAATGATTAATAGAAGCAACAATATGTTAGAATCATGTATATATTATCACACAACTCTTATGCTTAAAGGCTGTTGCTATAGTTATTATCAATTGTGCTGAAGTTGTACTTTTCTATCTGTGCAAAGGGACTGCTGGTAATGCAAAAGGTCGTCTCGTACCCGTGTTGTGTACAGACTCAGCCTGCTGACTGCCGAGGCCGAACATCGAGTACCGTGACGCAGACAAAGCAAAGACAGGGCAATATCACGAATGTCAGCACATTTGCATTTCATTAATAGTGATACATTGTGTCAAACTGGGGCTGTTGAGATTAGCCCCTTCCCTCAGCGACAGCCTCAGTGATGTAACCAGGGACCTCCCAAATAAATAGAGGAAGCAAGTGGGCAGGATTTTAGAGTGTAGTTTGGATCTGTAGAGTACAGCCCAAAAACATCGCTCCTCATTGAGCTAAATTGAACTCTGTCTCTGCATGATTCCTTGCTTCTTGTCTGTTTAATAGAGGTCATCAGTGTTTGAACCTGACACAATATACAAAACCCAAAACCAGTGAAGTTGGCACGTTGTGTAATTCGTAAATAAAAACAGAATACAATGATTTGCAAATCCTTTTTAACTTATATTCAATAGAATAGACTGCAAAGACAAGATATTTAATGTTCGAACTGAGAAACATGATTTTTTTTGCAAATAATCATTAACTTAAAATTTAACGGCAGCAACACATTGTTGGTACATGTGCATTTTTACCACCGTGTTACATGGCCTTTCCTTTCAACAACCTTTGGGAACCGAAGAGACCGATTTTTGAAGTTTTTCCAGGTTGAATTTTTTCCCATTCTTGCTTGTGATATTTTAGGCTTCATAATGCAGCACACATTTTCAATGGGAGACAGGTCTGGACTACAGGCAGGCCAGTCTAGTACCCGGACTCTTTTACTACGAAGCCATGCTCTTGTAACACGTACAGAATGTGGCTTGGCATTGTCTTGCTGAAATAAGCAGGGGCGTCCACATGTTAACATTATTTGGATGGCAACATATTTTGCTCCAAAACCTGTATGTACCTTTCAGCATTAATGGTGCCTTCACAGATGTGTAAGTTACCCATGCCTTGGGCGCTAATGCACCGGGATTTTATTTACGATTCACGCAACGTGCCAACTACACTGGTTTTGTAAATTAAAGCTCTTTTTTGATTGATTTAAGCCATTATTCGTTGCCGCTTTAATACCAGTTATCGCCAACTTGCAATTAACACCCGTCCTTTTTTTTTGCGCCTAATTAGTTGCTACCTGGTCCGAGTCCAGCGTGACCCTCAGCCCAAGCTTGGCCATGCCGTCCTCCTTGAGCAGCTTGAGGTGCGGGCAGAGCGCCGTGCAGAAAGCTCGCGCCACGTTTTCTGTCAGGCGGCTGTGGTCGGCCGGGTCGCTCAGCCCGTTGGGTTGATCGTCGCTCTGGAGGAAGAAGACCTGGCAGAGGACAAGACGGGCAGTGTCACTCAGTAGCGGACACTCGTGGTGGGTCAGACAATACTGATTGATGTATTATGAACTAGAGGGATCAATATTGTGTCCCTTGATACGTGTGTGGGTGTCACTTAAAGAAAAAAAAACATGTGACCGATACAGCCGCTGGGTCGTTTGAATGAGAAGCATCAAACTGTGTTTATCAGGATCTGTTTAGTATTCGGCTCAGAGATGAGCCTTATAAATTCCTTTTATTTGCCAACTATTCATTTTATTAGCAAGTCAGATGTGACTCTTTCATCCAGCAGATGGCGCTATTATGAAACACAGTGTTAGTGCAGTGTCATTTACTTGTAATAGTTGATACTAGGGCTGGGTGAAATGGCCTTTTATTAATATTTCGATATTTTTGTGCCATGTCACGATGCACGATATATATCTCCATATTTTGCCTTATCCTTGAGTGAACACTTGATGCATATAATCACAGCAGTATGATGATTCTATGTGTCTACATTCAAACATTCTTCTTCATACTGCATTAATATATGCTACTTTTAAACTTTCATGCAGAGAGGGAAATCACAACTGTATTTATTAAACAGTTATTAAGCAGTGGCACAAACATTCATGTCATTTCAAAACAGAAAGTGCAAGATTGTCAGAGACATTTTAAAACAAGCTATTGGTGCACTTTTGTGCATGATGTCACTAAGATGACATATCAATCAATCAATGTTTACTTATATAGCCCTGAATCACTAGTGTCTCAAAAGGGCTGCACAAACCACAACACAAACCACTACGACATCCTCGGTATCCTCGGACATATCAAAACAACACTAAATTAAAGTGCACTTTTTGTACAGAACACCACTACAATAGTTAAAAACAAATACAGTGCACTTTTGTGCATGATGTCACACAGGATATTTCAAAAACTGTCAAATAAAAATGAGCTGCATAATAGGAAATCAAATAGTGTATGTCCTTAATTCTGTGGTAGGTTCCTGCAGACGTTATCTGATGTTGATTTTTTTTTTTTTTTCATACAGTGTTGATCTGAAAATTGTTGCTTCTTCATTTTGTGGGTGTGGCACCGAACGGAGATATTGACATGCAGTTTCAAGCACTCTCCATTCTCTAGAGCAGGGGTAGGGAACCTATGGCTCTAGAGCCAGATGTGGCTCTTTTGATGACTGCATCTGGCTCTCAGATAAATCTTAGCTGACATTGTTTAACACGATAAGTCATTAATAATTCCGCTGGTAATCACAGTGTTAAAAATGACGTTCAAATTATATAACATTCTCATGCATTTTAATCCATCCATCCATTTTCTATCCCACCAGTTAAAGAAGTGCACTAATGGGAAGAAGTATTATATTAATTATTGGTTAGCTTCAGAATAACAATGTTATTAAAAAAAATAGGAGACTTATTATACTCTAAAAATGTTGGTATTACTTAAAAATGCACGCATTTAGTTGTATTCAGTGTTAAAAAATATTATATGGCTCTCACGGAAATACATTTTTAAATATTTGGCTCTCATGGCTCTCTCAGCCAAAAAGGTTCCCGACCCCTGGGTTAGTGGGTGACTTTTCAAATGATGCTACAAATTAGCAGTGGTGCTACTTTTTGCAGCAACGCTTTTGCCGCATAATTGTCAAACATACGGACATTATCTCCTTCTGTTGTTGACTATTTGTTTCATACGGTGTTGATGTGGAAATGGTTGCTTCAGCAGTTTGTGGTTATGGCACCGAACAGAGATGTTGACATGCGGAGTTTCAAAAACTCTACATTTTCTAGCAGGTGACTTTTCAAGTCATGCTACAAATTAGCAGTAAGTGCTACTTTTGGAGCAACGCTTTTGCCGAATACTTGTTCGACATCTTCCCGCTTGAAGCCAAAACACCGCCAGACGATGCACCCCGTGCTGTTTTTCTTGGGAGTTAAGTCTTCTTACATTTGTTACCAGATCGGCACCTTCCACCTCTCGTATTACCACTCGCAACGCACCGTTAGCATCACATCTAATGTTACCCATTTAACTACCTCTGTGCTTGGGGAGGGCGTGTGACGTTGCACGCGCGGCAGTATGTGTAAGAAGGTGCGCTTGTTTTATGTCTCTGTGAGAAGGAGAGACAACAAAGAGTGGGAAATGCATGTAGTGTAATGCCAGCAATTAAAAGCAAGTACATGAGAATGTTTGCTCGAATATCACAATATAGTCATTTTCTATATCGCACAGAGACAAACCCGCGATGTATCGAGTATATCGATATATATAGTGATTATATCGAGTATATCGATATATCGCCCAACCCTAGTTGACACTAATGATGAGGTGTGTCATGTCAAAGGTAAATATTTTATTTATTAGCTGGGCTTTACCTCTGTCCAGCGGATCACTTTGCCATTGGCTTTGAACTCGGAGCCGTGGAAAATCTTCACGCTGGTGATGGACTCCATCGATTTGCCGTCGATTGGGCTGATGACACTGAAACACATGAAATTGTTCCATTTTAATATTGTGTGTGTACCTTTACAATATTTAGACCTTCTTTGGTTGCTATTATCAATCAATCAATCAATCAATGTTTATTTATATAGCCCCAAATCACAAATGTCTCAAAGGACTGCACAAATCATTACGACTACAACATCCTCGGAAGAACCCACTAAAGGGCAAGGAAAACTCACACCCAGTGGGCAGGGAGAATTCACATCCAGTGGGACGCCAGTGACAATGCTGACTATGAGAAACCTTGGAGAGGACCTCAGATGTGGGCAACCCCCCCCACCCCCTAGGGGACCGAAAGCAATGGATGTCAAGCGGGTCTAACAGGATACTGTGAAAGTTCAATCCATAGTGGCTCCAACACAGCTCCAACACAAACGAAATAATTCGGGACAGGTCTACCTAATAATGTGACTAGAGATATTATCGGCCGATAAATGCTTTAAAACGTGATATCGGAAATTATCGGTATTGGTTTCAAAACGTAAAATTAATGACTTTTTAAAACGCCGTAGTACGGAGCGGTAAAAGCACGGATATAAACCCAGTTATCAGCCCCTCCCCTCTCCCAACACACAACACATGAGAGGTTTACCGTCGACGCTTGATGACCTCATCAAACTTCCCCGAGCGCAGCATAACAACAACAAGAGTGTGTTGTTGCCGGTGCTGTAGCCGCAGCTAACTAGCGAGCTCGCTCGATGACTAACGACACCATGTCTATGGTTTGGGATTATTTTAAAGTGTCTGACGGATTAAAAACTGGCAATTTGCAATGACTGCAAAAAGTTGGTTAGGAGAGGAGGAACCAAAAGGTCTTCCTTTGATACGAGCAATTTGATCTCCCACCTCTTCAAGAATCATTAGGAGATACACGATGAATACAAGCGGAAGATGGATGAAAAGCAAATACCGAAAAAAACTGGTATCACACAGTTGTCACTTAAAGACTGCGCCGAGAAAAAACAAAAACACAACAAAAACCACCCTAAGGCAAAAGCTCAAGTTGTGGTCAGGGACAACGCACGACGGTGGAGTTTGGTGTGGATAGTCTGCCCTGCATGGTACACACTTTGCAGCTTGCAGTGGACGGAGGTGCCCTGTCCCAACGCAGCATTTCAAGTTTCACAAGTTTATTCACAATACCACTTATAACAATTACAATAGTAGTGAATGTCATCATTTAAAGATGTTGGTACGTGAAAGAGTCCCCCAAATAAGCTAGAAGAAGCTTTTGACAGGGGTTCCAGAGGACAGTATATACATGGAAAGATGAAACATGGTAGCAAACAAGAAAAAAAACAAAAACAACGCTAGATAATAAACACAAGAACATAGTACTAAAGCAAGCATACATACACATACATACATACATACATTCAACCATGCAAAACCCAACAGTAGTCTACCTCACATGAGGCATTCAATATAGGTGGTTAATAGGTAAGTTTTCAGTTTCTTTTTGAAGTTGGAGAATGGTTACTGCAGGGGTTCCCACACTTTTTCTGCAGGCGAGCTACTTTTCAATTGACCAACTCGAGGGGATCTACCTCATTTATATATATCATTTATATTTATTTATTTTTGAAAGAGACATTTTTGTAAACAAGTTAAATGTGTTTAATGATAATACAAGCATGTGTAACACATATAGATGTCTTTCTTTCACGAAGACAAGAATATAAGTTGCTGTATTACCTGATTCTGATGACTTGCATTGATTGGAATCAGACAGTAATGATGATAACGCCCACATTTTCAAATGGAGGAGAAAAAAAGTTGTCCTTTCTGTACAATACCATATGAAAGTGGTTGGTTTTTGGCATCTAATTCATCCAGCTTCCATACACTTTACAAGAAAAACATTGGCGGCAAATTCCGTAGCTTGCTTGATTGACATTCACGGCACCCGAGGGTCTTGTGAGATGACGCTGGCTGCTGCCAGATCATTATTATGAAAATATGACCGAGAGGAAGGAGGGAAACACTTTTTATTTCAACAGACTCTCGCGCCGTCCCTTCCGTCAAAACTCTAAAGGCCGACTGCACATTTCCTATCTTCACAATAAAAGCCCTGCTTCATGCTGCCTGCGCTAACAAAATAAGAGTCTCGGAAAGCTGGCATGCACAAGTGATGTGCACGCCAGCTTTCTGAGGGATCGCTTGTGCACGCCAGTTTTCCGAGACTCTTATTTTGTTAGCGCAGGCAGCATGAAGCAGGGCTTTTATTGTGAAGATAGGAAATGTGCAGTCGGCCTTTAGAGTTTTGACGGAAGGGACGGCGCGAAAGTCTGTTGAAATAAAAAGTGTTTCTCGCCTTCCTCTCTGTCATTTTTTCATAATAATGAACTGGCAGCAGCCAGCGTCATCTCACAAGACCCTCGGGTGCCGTGAATGTCAATCAAGCAAGCTACGGAATTTGCCGCCAATGTTTTTCTTGTAAAGTGTATGGAAGCTGGATGAATTAGATGCCAAAAACCAACCACTTTCATGTGGTATTGTACAGAAAGGACAACTTTTTTTCTCCTCCATTTGAAAATGTGGGCGTTATCATCATTACTGTCTGATTCCAATCAATGCAAGTCATCAGAATCAGGTAATACACCAACTTATATTCTTGTCTTCGTGAAAGAAAGACATCTATATGTATTACACATGTTTGTATTATCATTAAACACATTTAACATGTTTACAAAAATGTCTCTTTCATAAATAAATAAATATAAATGATATATATAAATGAGGTAGATCCCCTCGAGTTGGTCAATTGAAAAGTAGCTCGCCTGCAGAAAAAGTGTGGGCACCCCTGCAGTAGGGCGTCACAAAAAAATCAGGCATAATAATGTGTTAATTCCACGACCGTATAAATATATATATTGGTATCGGTTGATATCGGAATCGGTAATATCGGATATCGACAAAAAAGCCAATATCGGACATCTCTAAATGTGACCCTTCCCCCTTCCGCCGGTCTCCTGGTTCTCACCCCTTGTTGAAGTTGTGGTCGTCCTCGGTCCACTGCACGTGCACATGTTCCTGGTTCTCCTCCTGGTCAGCTTTACCGCACGTGATGGTGAAGTCCTTCATGTCCCTCAGCGCTTGCCGTAGTGAGTCCATGGTCTCGGCCGTGATCTGGATCATCACGCCATCTGAGCGAGGCAAAGAGAACATTTGTTTGCTTCTTACGCAGCTTCTAAAAAACAAAAAAAATTAACTCGGTGCCAAGTGGGTCTTGCCTTCTACGATGCTTGTTTTGGCCAAGAAGCCAGACGAGGCCTTCAGGGCGCCGCTGAACACAAGAAAACAGGCGCCGGTCACTGAAAACAAAATCAATAGGATGGATTCATTAGTGCCTCACTTCAGGAGGACGTCTCTGAAGACCCAGGTGAGCGTTTGTGTCGTCACCTATGCGCGGCTGGTGATGGATGCTGATGGCCTGCGTCTGGTAGTTGCCGTCGTCGTTCTGCACGCACACCAGGTGGGAGTCGGCCCTCTCGTTGAAGCACGCCCCCATGGCCAGCACGTGCTCATTGGACTTGTTCATGGCTTTCATCAGCTGCACGCACACACACGGTCCACGTCTGATTAAAGCTGCATTCGGATGCCAAACTGCACCGAGCTGCGTGGGAAGTGAGACTTCCAGGGCACCGATTGCAGGGGAAATAAGTCAGATATCACCGGCTCCCAAATTTGCATTCCCGAGGATTAGCAATGTTTTTGCAGGTATATTAATGCTTTTTAATGCCACTTAATAAAAATTAAAATCTTGTGCCCTACTACAGTTTATTGCAATGGTCCCCAGAGGCGTGATGCGCACGCCCACTTTGTGGACACGCCCTGGCATCCCCCAACCACTGCTAGTTTGTCTGTGAAGACAAAAGGCTAGGGGAGAACACCCTGAGAGAAAAGTGTAACCTGGGTGACAAAACCCCATTAAATATCCTCATTTAAATAGCCTTTTAAAACCCCATTGAATATTCTTTCCAATTAAATCTTCCTATTTAAATAATTTCATTTAAATATCCTCTCAAAACCCCATTGAATATTATTTCTAATTAAATATCTTTCTATTTAAATATCATTTTACTTAAATATCCATCCATCCATCCATTTTCTACCGCTTATTTCCTTTTGGGGTCGCGGGGGGCGCTGGCGCCTATCTCAGCTACAATCGGGCGGAAGGCGGGGTACACCCTGGACAAGTCGCCACCTCATCGCAGGGCCAACACAGACAGACAGACAACATTCACACTCACATTCACACACTAGGGACCATTTTAGTGTTGCCAATCGGTGCATGTCTTTGGAGGTGGGAGGGGCCTATCCCCGGGTGCATGTCTTTGGAGGTGGGAGGGGCCTATCCCCGGGCGCATGTCTTTGGAGGTGGGAGGGGCCTATCCCCGGGTGCATGTCTTTGGAGGTGGGAGGGGCCTATCCCCAGGTGCATGTCTTTGGAGGTGGGAGGGGCCTATCCCCGGGTGCATGTCTTTGGAGGTGGGAGGGGCCTATCCCCGGGTGCATGTCTTTGGAGGTGGGAGGGGCCTATCCCCGGGTGCATGTCTTTGGAGGTGGGAGGGGCCTATCCCCGGGTGCATGTCTTTGGAGGTGGGAGGGGCCTATCCCCGGGTGCATGTCTTTGGAGGTGGGAGGAAGCCGGAGTACCCGGAGGGAACCCACACATTCACAGGGAGAACATGCAAACTCCACACAGAAAGATCCCGAGCCTGGATTTGAACCCAGGACTGCAGGAGCTTCGTATTGTGAGGCAGACGCACTAACCCCTCTGCCACCGTGAAGCCCTACTTAAATATCCTTTCTATTTAAATAACCTTTCAAATCCCAATTAAATATCCTATTTATTTTCGTGTCTTTGCGTCATTGCGTCACGCGGTCACGTGACCTGTTGCGGGAAGCATCAAATCCAGTAGTGGCTGCTTCCAGGAAGAGCGAGAGGGACGTTGCTGCAGGAGCCAACTACTGAAGCCGTGGGTCGTCGTGCGAGAGTGTTTAAGTGTGACTTATCTGCGGAATTGGCCATGTTGGATGGCGAGCTAGAACCTGAACTAGAGTCTGAAGCTTGATGCCTGGAACCGAACCAACCGAACTGAATCCACCCAACCAAGCCCCAGGCGGGTAGGAGGCTCCTCAGCAGCCGCTCTGTTTTTTCCCTTTGGTTTTTCCATAAACGCATTTCATTTCTGTCCTCCCCAACTTTCACATTTACCTTCACTAAAACCCCTCTGGACACTGCCACCACAACGTGGACTTTGAAAGGTCGTTTAATGAACTGTCGTGTTGCGCTTATACCTTTTTTGGTAAAAACAAGGACTGAATCAAGTACTGTATCACATTGTAAATATTGAACGTACTGTAATTTATGTTGAAAATGTGAATGGCCATTCCAATTTACATGTCTGTTTGTTGTTTGTTTTTCCTTCCATCTCCATCCATCCATCTTCTTCCGCTTATCCGAGGTCGGGTCGCGGGGGCAACAGCCTAAGCAGGGAAGCCCAGACTTCCCTCTCCCCAGCCACTTGGTCCAGCTCCTCCCGGTGGATCCCGAGGCGTTCCCAGGTCAGCCGGGAGACATAGTCTTCCCAACGTGTCCTGGGTCTTCCCCGTGGCCTCCTACCGATTGGACGTGCCCGAAACACCTCCCTAGGGAGGCGTTCGGGTGGCATCCGGACCAGATGCCTGAACCACCTCATCTGTCTCCTCTCCATGTGGAGGAGCAGCGGCTTTACTTTGAGTTCCTCCCGGATGGCAGAGCTTCTCACCCTATCTCTAAGGGAGAGACCCAAACTCATTTGGGCCGCTTGTACCCGTGATCTTGTCCTTTCAGTCATGACCCAAAGCTCATGACCATAGGTGAGAATGGGAACGTAGATCGACCGGTAAATTGAGAGCTTTGCCTTCCGGCTCAGCTCCTTCTTCACCACAACGGATCGATACAGCGTCCGCATTACTGAAGACACCGCACCGATCCGCCTGTCGATCTCACCATCCACTCTTCCCCCACTCGTGAACAAGACTCCTAGGTACTTGAACTCCTCCACTTGGGCCAGAGTGTCCTCCCCAACCTGGAGATGGCACTCCACCCTTTTCCGGGTGAGAACCATGGACTCGGACTTGGAGGTGCTGATTCTCATTCCGGTCGCTTCACACTCGGCTGCGAACCGATCCAGCGAGAGCTGAAGATCCCGGCCAGATGAAGCCATCAGGACCACATCATCTGCAAAAAGCAGAGACCTAATCCTGCGGCCACCAACCCGGAACCCCTCAACGCCTTGACTGCGCCTAGAAATTCTGTCCATAAAAGTTATGAACAGAATGGGTGACAAAGGACAGCCTTGGCGGAGTCCAACCCTCACTGGAAACGTGTCCGACTTACTGCCAGCAATGTGGACCAAGCTCTGACACTGATCATACAGGGAGTGGACCGCCACAATAAGACAGTCCGATACCCCATACTCTCTGAGCACTCCCCACAGGAATTCCCGGGGGACACGGTCCAATGCCTTCTCCAAGTCCACAAAGCACATGTAGACTGGTTGGGCAAACTCCCATGCACCCTCAAGAACCCTGCCCAGAGTATAGAGCTGGTCCACAATTCCACGACCAGGATGAAAACCACACATATTTTTTTTAATGATTACTTGTATGTATTGATTGTTTGAATTGCATGTATCATCATATTGAGTTTGCATGTTCTCCCCGTGACCGCGTGGGTTCCCTCCGGGTACTCATAGTCATTCACATTGACATCCCAGTGGGTTGTGAGTTTTTCCTTGCCCTGATGTGAGCTCTGAACCGAGGATGTCGTTGTGGCTTGTGCAGCCCTTTGAGACACTTGTGATTTAGGGCTAAAAAACTTAACATTGATTGATTGACATCAAAGAGCTCTGTCTACTTCTTGTCTCCTCTTGCACTGTCAGACTCAGACTCACCTCATTGTAACGGTTGCTGGGGATCTTGATGCTGGTCTTCCTCACCTCCATGTCCATCACCAAACCTTTCACCACTGGCAGCGCATACTGGTAGTTGCGGAAGTCCTGAAAAAAATAAAGACAACGTGAGGCGATTAGAGCTGGTGGAGATGACGATGAGGAGACATGGTGCCTTTAGAGTGAAGGAGGCGGTCTTACTGCAAGCAGATTCATGATGGTGTGACCCGTCTCTCCGAAAAGCGGCTTCCGGAAGCGCACGCTGAACAGCGGGCACGGATAAACTGAAACGCATGGCATTTCAATTAGTCCTAAATAGAGATGTCTGATAATATCGGACTGCCGATATTATTATTGGCCGATAAATGCTTTGAAATGCAATATCGGAAATTATCGGTATCTGTTTCAAAAAGTAAAATGGATTACTTTTTTAAAACGCCACTGTGTACACAAACGTAGGGAGCGCCAATAAACCTTGAAGGCACTGCCTTTGCGTGCCGGCCCAATTACATAATATCTACGGCTTTTCACACACACAAGTGAATGCAATGCACACTTGGTCAACAGCCATACCAGTCACACTGAGGGTGGCCATATAAACAATAATAATAATAATAATGGATTAGATTTATATCGCGCTTTTCTATTGTTAGATACTCAAAGCGCTCACAGAGAAGTGGGAACCCATCATTCATTCACATCGAGTGGTGGTAAGCTACCTTTGTAGCCACAGCTGCCCTGGGGTAGACTGACGGAAGCGTGGCTGCCAGTTTGTGCCTACGGCCCCTCCGACCACCACCAATCATTCATCCATCATTCATTCACCAGTGTGAGCGGCACTGGGGGCAAGGGTGAAGTGTCTTGCCCAAGGACACAACGGCAGCGATTTGGATGTCAGTAGGTGGGAAGCGAACCTGCAACCTTCAGGTTTCTGGCATGGCTGCTCTACCCACTACGCCATGCCGCCCAGGCAACAAACAAGGTTAACACTGTTACAAATATGCGCCACAGTGTGAACCCACACCAAACAAGAATGACAATCACATTTCGGGAGAGCATCCGCACCGTAACACAACATAAACACAACAGAACAAATACCCAGAACCCCTTGCAGCACTAACTCTTCCGGGACACTACAAAATACCCCCAACCACCTAAACCCCGCCCACCTCAACCTCCTCATGCTCTCCAATGGAGAGTATGTCCCAAATTCCAAGCTGCTGTTTTGAGGCATGTTCAAAAAAATTATGCACTTTGTGACTTCAATAATAAATATGGCAGTGCCAAGTTGGCATTTTTTTCCATAACATGAGTTGATTTATTTTGGAAAACCTTGTTACATTGTTTAATGCATCCAGCGGGGCATCACAACAAAATTAGGCACAATAATGTGTTAATTCCACAACTGTATATATCTGTATCTTTTGATATTGGTATCAATAATTAAGAGTTGGACAATATCGGAATATCAGCAAATAAACCTCTAATCTTAAATTATCTATGAAACTGGAAAAAACACGAGAGATTTATTTGACCACAACGAGGCAGTAAATCCCACCTGTAAGCATTAATGTTCTAGTGCAGTGAAGTGAAGTGAATTATATTTACATAGTGCTTTTCTGTAGTGACTCAAAGCGCTTTACATAGTGAAACCCAGTATCTAAGTTACATATTTAAAGCAGTGTGGGTGGCACTGGGAGCAGGTGGGTAAAGTGTCTTGCCCAAGGACACGACAGCAGTGACTAGGATGGTGGATCGAACCTGGAACCCTCAACTTGCTGGCAGGGACACTCTACCAACCAAGTTATACCGCCCCTATTCTATAGAAAATACAACTTCCTGACGGTTTTTAGTGATTACTAAGAGGATCTAGATGTTTAAAACTCAAAGACTAACTTAAGTCACCAAACTAATGATTTTCATTTCTGTTCTTGTCGCAACCGGGAACTAAACTTCTATCTTTTAAGTGGTCTTGCTTGTCACCTGTGGATTATGCAATATATTGTACTTTAAAGGCCTACTGAAATGAGATGTTCTTATTTAAACGGGGATAGCAGGTCCATTCTACGTGTCATACTTCATCATTTCGCGATATTGCCATATTTTTGCTGAAAGGATTTAGTAGAGAACATCCACGATAAAGTTGGCAACTTTTGGTCGCTAATAAAAAAGCCTTGCCTGTACCGGAAGTAGCAGACGATGTACGTGTGACGTCACGGGTTGTGGAGCTCCTCACATCTGAACATTGTTTACAATCATGGCCACCAGCAGCAAGAGCGATTCGAGCCGACAAAGCGACAATTTCCCTATTAATTTGAGCGAGGATGAAAGATTTGTGGATGAGGAAAGTGAGAGTGAAGGACGAGAAAAAAAAAAAAAGACAGGGCAGTGGGATCGATTCAGATGTTATTAGACACATTTACTAGGATAATTCTGGAAAATCCCTTATCTGCTTATTGTGTTACTAGTGTTGTAGTGAGATTATACTGTCGTACCTGAATTTCGGAGTGGTGTGGTGACCGCCAGTGTCTCCGAGGGAAGCCACAGAGGAGGCAAGAGAGTCGCAGCTGCCTCTTTTTACACGAGAAACGACGCAAGCTCCGCTCATGTCTACGGGGGGCGGCATGGTGTAGTGGGTAGAGCGGCCGTGCCAGATACCTGAGGGTTGCAGGTTCGCTCCCCACTTATTGACATCCAAATCGCTGCTGTTGTGTCCTTGGGCAGGACTCTTCACCCTTGCCTCCGGTGCCGCTCACACTGGTGAATGATTGATGAATGAATGATAGGTGGTGGTCGGAGGCGCAAACTGGCAGCCACGCTTCCGTCAGTCCATCCCAGGGCAGCTGTGGCTACAGATGTAGCTTACCACCACCATGTGTCATGCCCTCGCGGTAACAGTTCGAGATGCTACCTCAGTAGAAGCATTTAAGTCTCACCTTAAAACTCATCTGTATACTCTAGCCTTTAAATAGACCTCCTATTTAGACCAGTTGATCTGCCGCTTCTTTTCTTTCTCCTATGTCCCCCCCTCCCTTGTGGAGGGGGTCCGGTCCGATGACCATGGATGAAGTACTGGCTGTCCAGAGTCGAGACCCAGGATGGACCGCTCATCGGGACCCAGGATGGACCGCTCGCCTGTGTATCGCTTGGGGACATATCTACGCTGCTGATCTGCCTCCGCTTGAGATGGTTTCCTGTGGACGGGACTCTCGCTGCTGTCTTGGATCCGCTTTGAACTGAACTCTCGCGGCTGTGTTGGAGCCAGTATGGATTGAACTTTCACAGTATCATGTTAGACCCGCTCGACATCCATTGCTTTCGGTCCCCTAGACGGGGGGTTGCCCACATCTGAGGTCCTCTCCAAGGTTTCTCATAGTCAGCATTGTCACTGGCGTCCCACTGGATGTGAATTCTCCCTGCCCACTGGGTGTGAGTTTTCCTTGCCCTTTTGTGGGTTCTTCCGAGGATGTTGTAGTCGTAATGATTTGTGCAGTCCTTTGAGACATTTGTGATTTGGGGCTATATAAATAAACATTGATTGATTGATTGATGTGTGAATGAATGATGGGTTCCCACTTCTCTGTGAGCGCTTTGAGTATCTAATAATAGAAAAGCGCGATATAAATCTAATCCATTATTATTATTATTATTATTATTATTATAAGAGCCGACTTATTAGCACAATCTTCTCACAAAAAACCTGCCGGTGGACATGTGGTCAGGAACCATGTTCGCTTGACCGCTCTGTTCCATAGTAAAGCTTCACCTTGGGGAATGTAAACAAGGAAACACCGGCTGTGTTTGTGTTGCTAAAGGCAGCTGCAATACACCGCTTCCCACCTACAGCTTTCTTCTTTGATGTCTCCATTATTCATTGAACAAATTGCAAAAAATTCAGTAACACAGATGTCCAGAATACTGTGTAATTATGCGATTAAAGCAGACTACTTATAGCTGGGATCGGGCTGGAAAAAAATGTCCGCTACAATCTGAGACGTCACGCACACACGTCATCATACCGACATTTTCAACAGGATACTTTGCGCGAAATTTAAAATTGCAATTTAGTAAACTAAAGCGGGCGTATTGTCATGTGTTGCAATGTTAATATTTCATCATTGATATATAAACTATCAGACTGCGTGGTCGCTAGTAGTGGCTTTCAGTAGGCCTTTAAAGTGTCATGTTTGAATGCCTGAGCTCCTCTGATAGAAGAAAGAAAACAACGGGCATAAAAGGTACAAAGTATGATGCTCACGTCTGTATTCTGCGCCCAGCCGCAGCATAAGACGGATAGGAAAAACTTTGGCCCAAGGAGTCTCCCATTTCTGGATGAGGACTCCAAAGAGGAAGGGCGGGTTGGGCAGAAGAAGATCTTGCAGCGACTGGAAAGAAGGGCTGATGTAGAGGAAGCCGCCGTGCTCCTTGCTGCCCAGGAAGCTCTGCGTGAAGAAGGAGTGGCTCAAGTGGCCCAGCACGTTGCCTGACCACAAACACAATCATTTAAAGCCAGGCTGTGAACCGCAGCGCCTGATGAGGTCTTACCGCCGAGGGCCTCCTGGTAGAGGTGCACGAAGTGGGTGAAGATGTCCTTAGGGAAGGTCTTCTCATCAGGGAGACACTGGAGAAGGATCACCACCTCCGCCTGGCCCACGGCGTGCATGCCCTTTGTCGTCACGTACCAGCACTTCCTGTTGACGTCTGTGAAGAAGAGTACGAAAACATCTCAATTAGAGATGTCCGATAATATCGGATTGACGATATTATCGGCCGATAAATGCTTTAAAATGTACTATCCGAATCGGTTTCAAAAAGTAAAATATTTGACTTTTCAAAACGCCGCTGTACGGCGTGGTACACGGATGTAGGGAGAAGTACAGGGTGGCAATAAACCTTAAAGGCACTGCTTTTGCATGCTGGCCCAATCACATAATAGCTGCGGCTTTTCACAAACAAGTGAATGCAACGCATACTTGGTCAACGGCCATACAGGTCACACTGAGGGTGGCCGTATAAACAACTTTAACATTGTTACAAATATGCACAACACTGTGAACCCACAAAAAGCAAGAATGACAAACACATTTCGGGAGAACATCCGCACCGTAACACAACAAACACAACAGAACAAATACCCAGAACCCCTTGCAGCACTAACTCTTCCCGGACGCAGGGGTCGGGAACCTTTTTGGCTGAGAGAGCCAAAAAGCCAAATATTTTAAAATATATTTCCATAAGAGGCATATAATATTTTTTTTAACACTGAACACAACTAAAGACGTGCATTTTTAAGTAAAACCAACATTTCCAGAGTATAATATGTCTCTTATTCTTTGTAATAATATTGTTATTCTGAAGCTAACTGTGGAGGGGGCGTGGCCTTTGGGCCTGCAGCGACAGGTGCGTAGATGGCCCACCTGGGCCTTGTTATCTAATCACCTGTCGCTCTGTTATAAGCAGCAGCCAAAACAATATTGTAACCCTGAAACAGGCTCTCGTGTCGGTGCTTGGTGGTCTGAAGAACCCCCAGGAGGGCAAGCTCCACACTAACCAATAATAAATAAATAACTTCTGACCATTAACGCAACTTCTTGAACAGGTGCGGTAGAAAACAGATGGATAGATTAAAAATGCATGAGAATGTTTAATATTTTGAACATTATTTTTAACACTGTGATTACCAGTGGAATTACTCATTACTTATCGTGTTAAGCAACGTCAGCTCAGATTTATCTGAGAGCCAGATGCAGTCATCAAAAGAGCCACATCTGGCTCTAGAGCCATAGGTTCCCTACCCCTGGCATAGAGCATGTCCCAAATTCCTAGCTACTCTTTTGAGGCATCCATCCCATTTTCTACCGCTTATTCCCGCTGGTAATTATCTCAGCTACAATCAGGCGGAAGGCTGCTGTACACTCTGGACAAGTCGCCACCTCATCGCAGAGAACATCCGCACCAAAACACAACATAAACACAACAGAACAAATACCCAGAACCCCTTGCAGCACTAACTCTTCCGGGACGCTACAATTTACACCCCTCGCTAGGCCCTACCCGCCCACCTCAACCTCCTCATGCTCTCTCAGGGAGAGCATGTCCCAAATTCCAAGCTGCTGTTTTGAGGCATGTTAAAAAACAAAATGCACTTTGTGCGGGCTTCACGGTGGCAGAGGGTTTAGTGCGTCTGCCTCACAATACGAAGGTCCTGCAGTCCTGGGTTCAATCCCATGCTCGGGATCTTTCTGTGTGGAGTCTGCATGTTCTCCCTGTGACTGCGTGGGTTCCCTCCGGGTACTGGATGGATGGATGGACTTCAGTAATAAATATGTCAGTGCCATGTTGGCATTTTTTTTCTAGAACTTGAGTTGATTTTTTTGGGGAAAACCTTGTTACATTGTTTAATGCATCCATCCATCCATCCATCCATCCATTTCCTACCGCTTATTTCCTTTGGGTTCGCGGGGGGCGCTGGTGCCTATCTCAGCTACAATCGGGCAGAAAGTGGGGTACAACCTGGACAAGTCGCCACCTCATCACAGGGCCAACACAGATAGACAGACAACATTCACACACTAGGGACCATTTAGTGTTGCCAATCAACCTATCCCCAGGTGCATGTCTTTGGAGGTGGGAGGGGCCTATCCCCAGGTGCATGACTTTGGAGGCGGGAGGAAGCCGGAGTACCCGGAGGGAACCCACGCAGTCACGGGGAGAACATGCAAACTCCACACAGAAAGATCCCGAGCCCGGGATTGAACCCAGGACTACTCAGGACCTTTGTATTGTGAGGCAGACGCTAGAGATGCGCGGATAGGCAATTATATCATCCGCAACTGCGTCACTAAAGTCGTCATCCACCCGCCGTCCACCCGAACCAACATTTTATCAGAAACGGATCCGCCTGTCACCCGCCCGCTGAAATACATCTGAGGTTGGCCACCTTTACCACTCACAGAGTCGTCTAAATCCGTTTCACAGAGTAACGAAGACAATTAGAGCCGCTGACGTTCTCACGTTAATCCAATGGCGTTCATCCTGATGACAAGAATATGGGCGTGCTGTGAAGCCGTTGCCTTTAACATCTTCAACAACATGTACAAGCCGATTGTTAGTCCGGCAACATGTTGTGTGCAGCTCCCGCAATCACATGTACAAGATTGAAAGGCATACTGGGTGACACAAAGTACACTGATGGTTGTGATATAAACAACTTTAACACTTACTAATATGCGCCACGCTGTGAAGCCACACCAAACAAGATTGACAAACACATTTCGGGAGAACATCCTCACAGTAACACAACAAACGCAACACAACAAATACCCAGAATCCTTTGTATCCGTGACAATTACTGAATATATTTTACACCCCCACGCCCCCAACCCCGCCCACCTTACCGACGCACGAGATGGGGGGTGGCGGGGTTTGCTGCTAGCGGGGTGTATAAAATAGTCAGGAATTGTCATGGATACAAAGGATTCTGGGTATTTGTTGTGTTGCGTTTATGTTGTGTTACTGGGAGGATGTCTTCCCGAAATGTGTTTGTCAATCTTGTATTGTGGCCCATATTAGTAAGAGTGTTAAAGTTGTTAATATCACAACCATTAGTGTACTCTATGTCACCCAGTATGCCTTGCAGTCGTGTGGGTGTTGCTGCGGAAGCCACACACAACATGTTGTTGGACTGACAAGCAGGTCAAACATGCTGTAGAGGGCGACAATGTCAATGACTTCATAGCACGCCCTAATACTTATTATCTGGGTGACTGCCTGTAGTCATTCTAGAGAATATTAGCGTCTCCTATTGTCTTCTTCGCTTTGTGACACTGGTCTTAAATGGCTCTTTGAATGGCAAAGTATACCGATCCCAGAACCATGCACAGTATATCAAATATTTCCGGATGATTCAACCGCCACCCGCCCAAATCTAATTAAAATCTACTTTTTCGTCATGTCACCCGCCCGACCCGCGGTTTATCCGCAGATGAGACCGCAAACCGTGCATCTCTAACAGACGCACTAAACCCTCTCCCACCGTGTTTAATGCATCACAACAAAATTAGGCATAATAATGTGTTAATTCCACGACTGTATACATCGGTATTGGTTGATATCGGAATTGGTAATTAAGAGTTAGACAATATCGGAATATCGGATATCGGCAAAAAAGCCATTATCGGACATCTCTAATCTCAATGGCTTATTTTAGAGAGAGTATGCCAACAAGGCGTTGACTCACAATTGACAAGCTTGACCATGGCCAGCAGATTGGCGTTGAGGACAAAGACCAGGGGGTCCGGGCCTCCCTCATCCAGCTGCTGCATGAGGACCATCGCCGACGGCCTCTCCTCCACTGCATAGTCTGAACGTGAAGAGGACAAAAGGGAGCAGAGAGGTCAGTGGAGCCTGGTGGAAGAAAGTGTGTGCAGGACCATCTGTGAGAATTCCATTAGACAAAAAAAAAATCGGGAGAGGCGACAGTTGGTCCCAATACTTTTGTCCATACAGTGAGCATACATCATGACAGTATGGCGGTGAACATTTAAGCACATGAGCACACGTGCGGCACCGATGTGCAATATGGAGGACGCAGAGGCAGGATGGTGAGGATGGGGGCAAGCACCTGTGATGTGGCCTCCCGTACCTCCTTTGACTCCGGTGGAGATGAGGATGGGAGGGAGCCCGTCCTCCGGGATCAGGCTCAGGGCGCTGCCCACGGGGCTGCCCTGGGGGCCCACGGGAGCCGGAGCTGCCTGTGGGCAGGGAGACAGAAGTGTGTGTGAAATGTGCACAAAAGGTTAATAAACACAGCGAGGAGAGCCTTTGGGCAAATAAGTGACAGTAGCTTCTAGAGAGCTGAGCTTAGTCATACAGCTAATGCTAATTCTGCCCTGGCTCTTTAGTGCCACTCAGCTTACGAGACACTTATTCCAGGAACCCTATGCGACTTATTTTAACACATGAAGCTGTGTGTGCACGTGTACCTCGACAGACTCCAATCCGGAGGTTTTGCTTGCATAAGTCGTGACGGCTAGTGACCTGGAGGAAGGAGGTTTGGGGGACTCTGCAGTGTCCCCGTTAGTGAGAACGCCATCAGCACACAAGACTCTCATTTGCTCCTGTGTCATGGATGCTGCAGTGGAATAAGACAGGCATGCGTTGTTTAGTCAAGATTTAGTGAGCATGTATGTGCAGTAGGGCTGGGCGATACATCCAATATACTCCATATTTGTGTGATATAGAAAATGACTATATCGTGATATTCGAGGATACGTTCTCACGCAGTTGCTTTTAGCTGCGGGCATTACACTTCATGTGTTTCCCACTCTTTCTTGTCTCTCCTTCGCGCAGAAACAAAACTATCGCACATTCTTACATACAGTGGGGCAAAAAAGTATTTAGTCAGCCAGCGATTGTGCAAGTTCTCCCACTTCAAATGATGACAGAGGTACACTTCAACTGTGAGAGGCAGAATGTGAAAAAAAAATATACAGGAATTCACATTGTGGGAATTTTAAAGAATTTATTTGTAAATTATGGTGGAAAATAAGTATTTGGTCAAGCATTCAAAGCTCTCACTGATGGAAGGAGGTTTTGGCTCAAAATCTCAGGATACATGGCCCCATTCATTCTTTCCTTAACACGGATCAATCGTCCTGTCCCCTTAGCAGAAAAACAGCCCCTAATCATGATGTTTCCACCCCCATGCTTCACAGTAGGTATGGTGATCTTGGGATGCAACTCAGTATTCTTCTTCCTCCAAACACCACTAGTTGAGTTTATACCAAAAAGTTCTATTTTGGTATCATCTGACCACATGACATTTTCCCAATCCTTTGCTGTATCATCCATGTATCCATTTTGGTATAAACTCAACTGGTGGTGTTTGGAGGAAGAAGAATACTGAGTTGCATCCCAAGAACACCATACCTACTGTGAAGCATGGGGGTGGAAACATCATGCTTTGGGGCTGTTTTTCTGCTAAGGGGACAGGACGATTGATCCGTGTTAAGGAAAGAATGAATGGGGCCATGTATCGTGAGATTTTGAGCCAAAACCTCCTTCCATCAGTGAGCGCTTTGAATGGTTGAACAAATGCTTATTTTACACCATCATTTACAAATAAATTCTTTAAAATTCCTACAATGTGAATTCCTGGATTTTTTTGTCACATTCTGTCTCTCACAGTTGAAGTGTACCTATGATGAAAATGACAGACCTCTGTCATCATTTGAAGTGGGAGAACTTGCACAATCGCTGGCTGACTAAATACTTTTTTGCCCCACTGTACGTCACATACTGTCGCGCATGCAACGTCATACGCCCTCACGGAGCAGACAGGTAGCAGGATGGGTAACATTAGCTGTGATGCTAGCAGAGTGGTGCGAGTGGTAATATGTGAAAAATAAGATGTAAATCTGGTAACAAATGAAGGAAGAATCATTAATTCCCAAGAAAAACAGCACGGGGTCCATCGTCTGGCGGTGGTTTGACTTCAAGCGGGAAGATGTTGAACAGACAATAATATGTCAAGTATGCGGCAAAAGCGTTGCTACAAATAGTATCATTACTGCTAATTTGTAGCATCATTTGAAAAGTCACCCTCTAGAGCAGGCTTGGGCAATTATTTACATAAAAATACTAATACAAAACCTCAAAATAATAATTGGAAGCTAAAAACTTTATGACAGACCGCCTTAAAAAACGAATTATTATTTTAAATTTTTTTACTGAATGAGACACCCAGAATATACATGAAAATAAAGAAAGTGGGATTTACAATATTTACTATGAATGATAAAATACTGAATATTGACAACATATTTTACAATCAACCGAAACGCAACCAAAATGAAACAAACAGTGAAAAAAACCCCACCTACAATCTGAGATACCTCACAGTGACCATAGTAACTAATTAAATGACCATAGTTAACTAGTATATGATGCAGATTCCAACCATTGAAAAACTTAGTATAGTTGAAGACTTCCGGTCATTAGAAAACATGAGTGCACATCATAATGGCAGCTTCACTTTCCACCTTAAACATCTAAAACAATTATTTGGGAATGACCGGCGGGCCAGATTGAAAAGATCAACTGGCCGCATGTGGCCCCCGGGCCTTAATTTGCCCAGGACTGCGCTAGAGAATGAAGATTTCTTGAAACTCCGCATGTCAACATCTCCGTTCGGTGCCACACCCACAAAATGCCGAAGCAACCATTTCCAGATCAACACCGTATGAAAAAAAATAGTCAACAACAGAAGGAGATAACGTCTGCAGGAACCTACCACATAGTGAAGGACATATACTATTTGCAGCTCATTTTTATTTGATAGTTATTGAAATATCTTGTGTGACATCATGCACAAAAGTGCACTTTATTTGTTTTAAACTATTGTAGTGGCGTTCTGTACAAAAAGTGCATTTTAATTTAGTGTTGTTTTGATATGTCATCTTAGTGACATCATGCACAAAAGTGCACTCATAGTTTGTTTTAAAATGTCTCTGACAATCTTGCACTTTCTGTTTTGGAAATGACATGAATGTTTGTGCCACTGCTTAATAACTGTTTAATAAATACACGTTTAGTTGTGATTTCCCTCTCTGCATGAAAGTTTAAAAGTAGCATGTATTAATGCAGTATGAAGAAGAATGTTTGAGTGTAGACACATAGAATCATCATACTGCTGTGATTATATGCATCAAGTGTTCATTCAAGGCTAAGGCTAAATATGGAGATATATATGGTGTATCGTGATATGGTCTAAAAATATCGAAATATTAACAAAAGGCCATATCGCCCAGCCCTGATGTGCAGTAAACTTTTTCTACCTGAGGAGGCGCCATTAAGACCATAACATCTTAAACTCCCAACTGCTAGCTTTACAGCTACAGACAAGCTAAAAATAATATAAAGTTTTATGAGGCTTTCAAGTATTTTTCTATTTGGGAAAATAATTGTTCTTTTATTCAATCTTATATCTTCATTTAACTAGAAATGTAAAACATTTTATCAGGCAGAGTATGAATCTTAAAAGTTCTGTTTAATCGTATATTTGCGTTCTCTGATGATAGACAATGTTACAAAGCCTCATTAAAAAAGCACACAGGCTTGTTTATCAATGGCATCCATCCACATAAAGGGCAGAATGCGTGAAGGTCATACCCTCGTTGCCAGGTGGCTTGAGGACCCCCACGGGCACCATTACGGTGGGAGGTGGCGAGCTGAGAACTCCGGAGGCCTGAGCCTGCTGCAGAGGGGGAATGGTGGAGCAGTACTCGGCTGGGTTGTTGGGGTTGGGACTATGGTTGCTGACGGCGACCTGCGACTCTGACGTCGGAGCTGGCGAAGGTACAGAATGCATTTACTCAAAAGAACAATGGGGCCCCGTTCAGGAACAAGAACAAAAAGGTTCTTAAATCCCTTTTAAGAGGATTAGGACATTCTGACATTTTTCTTAACACAGGCCACCCTGTACATACTGTAAATACTTGTGTGGTATACTTTAGGTTTACCTTGTTTATTATTTGTATCATTAGTATATATTGTATTTTATTATTATTAACATATTAAGTTATAATCTGTTTGAGCTAAAAAGAAGCCTGGGAAAACTGCATACCTTTAGGCAGCTACAACCCTAGCCTAACCCCCTCCGCCCACCACATACAACCTCCCCAGATTGTAAATAATCAAGTGTAAATAATCAAATGTATATACTTGGTCTTTTGCTTTCTGAGCTCACTATGTTCACTGCTCGCTGTACATATGCTTCGAAGTGAGACCTACACTGTTATGTCCCTTTTTCAGATGATATATCTGTTGATGACTGACATATGCTGATAGACACCCAACCTAACACCCTCCCAGCATGCCACCCCCCGGATTGTAAATAATGTAAATAATTCAAAGTACAGTGGGGCAAAAAGGTATTTAGTCAGCCAGCGATTGTGCAAGTTCTCCCACTTCAAATGATGACAGAGGTCTGTCATTTTCATCATAGGTACACTTCAACTGTGAGAGACAGAATGTGGAAAAAATCCAGGAATTCATATGTAGGAATTTTAAAGAATTTATTTGTAAAGTAAGTATTTGGTCAAGCATTCAAAGCTCTCACTGATGGAAGGAGTTTTTGGCTCAAAATCTCAGGATACATGGCCCCATTCATTCTTTCCTTAACACGGATCAATCGTCCGGTCCCCTTAGCAGAAAAACAGCCCCAAAGCATGATGTTTCCACCCCCATGCTTCACAGTAGGTATGGTGTTCTTGGGATGCAACTCAGTATTCTTCTTCCTCCAAACACCACCAGTTGAGTTTATACCAAAAAGTTCTATTTTGGTTTCATCTGACCACATGACATTCTCCCAATCCTCTGCTGTGTCATCCATGTATCCATTTTGGTATAAACTCAACTCCTCGTGTTTGGAGGAAGCAGAATACTGAGTTGCATCCCAAGAACACCATACCTACTGTGAAGCATGGGGGTGGAAACCTCTTGTGGTCAGATGAAACCAAAATAGAACTTTATTTTAACCCTTTTTTTTACTTTAAAATCTATTGACAATTTTACACAGTACAATTTAAAGGATAACTTGTTTTGTATGTCGAGCTCATAATTTAAGTATTTGTATTTTAACAAGTAATATTCTTGGAATGTGTGATAGAATATTTTTTGTTGTATTATCAGATAGTATTAAAGTTTAAAAGATAGGCAATTGCATGCAACACATGTATTTTTTAAGAATACATCCGCAAGAAAAGATAAAAGTACTTTATTGACACATTATTTCCAAGCTTTTGCAGGCCATATAAAATTTGGTGGGCCAAATATGATCTCATTTATATATACAGGTAGTCTTGGCAGACCTGGTGCAACCTCTGGGGCAGCATAGCTCGGTTGGTAGAGTGGCCGTGCCAGCAACTTGAAGGTTGTAGGTTCGATTCCCGCTTCCGCCATCCTAGTCACTGCCGTTGTATCCTTGGGCAAGGCACTTTACCCACCTGCTCCCAGTGCCACCCACACTGGTTTAAATGTAACTTCAATATTGGGTTTCACTATGTAATGCGCTTTGAGTCACTAGATCAAAGCGCTATATAAATATAATTCACTTCACTTCACTATTCTTTTTGTTTTTCTTAGGATTTGCTAAGTCACTGACACCAACAGTTGGTAGTTCTGTCATGAAAAACAAGCTGGTAACTTCAAGAACCTTCTTCTGGGCACTTTTTGGGCCCAAAAAAAGCTTATTATGGATTTTCAGGAAACCCCGAGCCTGGCACCTTCAACAACATCAATCAATGTTTACTTATATAGCTCTAAATCACGAGTGTCTCAAAGGGCTGCACAAGCCACATTGACATCCTCGGCTCAGATCCCACATCAGGGCAAGAAAAAACTCAACCCAATGTGATGGGATGTTTAACATGGATGTTCAACCTCTAAAAGCTTAGTGGCCACATGTGTGGACAGCACCTTTTAACTCGTATTTCCAAAATTGTGTACACTACAGAATTGGGGTCTAATGGCCGCTTATGTGGACACTTATACTGCCATCTGGTGGTGTCCGGAGAGTATAACATACAATGGAATTTGGGGGAAAAAAGTGTAAAAATAAAAATTATCATGAAGTACACGTTTGTTACTTATGGACTAAGAACACAATATAAAAATATGTTTTTTAGTTTTATTCTAAATAGGATTCAATAAGCCCAAATAGCAAAGAGAAATAAAAAAAGAATGTAAACAAACAGCTTGGCTCACCACTGGTTAGGGCAGAATGGCAGGTGACGCAGACGCGAGCCTCCTTCTTGTCCATGTAGACCAGCTTGCATTTCAGGCTGCAGCAGGTCCCACAGAACACCTGCAGTCATGCAGAAACAGAACCGGTTAGTTGTATTTTTGAATTTTTTTTACTAATCCAGTATTGGATGATATTTCATTGTGCAGGTGTGCATCATGCCAAACAAACAATTAGAGATGTCCGATAATGGCTTTTTTGCCGATATCCGATATTGTCCAACTCTTAATTACCGATATATACAGTCGTGGAATTAAAACATTATTATGCCTAATTTAGTTGTGATGCCCCGCTGGATGCATTAAACAATGTAACAAGGTTTTCCAAAATCAATCAACTCAAATCACGGAAAAAAATGCCAACATGGCACTGCCATATTTATTATTGAAGTCACAAAGTGAATTATTTTTTTTAAACATGCCTCAAAACAGCAGCTTGGAATTTGGGACATGCTCTCCCTGAGAGAGCATGAGGAGGTTGAGGTGGGCGGGATTGGGGGTTGAGGGAGAAAGGGGTTTAGCGGGGGTGTATATTGTAGCGTCCCGGAAGAGTTAGTGCTGCAAGGGGTTCTGGATGTGTTTGTCATTCTGGTTTGGTGTGGGTTCACAGTATGGCGCATATTTTTAACAATGTTAACGGTGTTCATACGGCCACCCCCAGTGTGACCTGTATGGCTGTTGACCAAGTATAATTTGCATTCACTTGTGTGTGTGAAAATCCGTAGCGGCATAGCTCGGTTGGTAGAAAGTTCAATCCATAATGGATCCAACACAGCAGCGAGAGTCCAGTCCAAAGCGGATGCAACACAGCAGCGAGAATCCAGTCCAAAGCGGATCCAACACAGCAGTGAGAGTCCCGTCCAGAGCGGAGCCAGCAGGAAACCATCCCAATCGGAGGCGGATCAGCATCGAATCATCCAAAAGAGGGCACTTTAAGTACCCGGACGCTATAGCTCGGTTGATAGACTGGCCGTGCCAGCAACTTGAGGGTTCCAGGTTCGATCCCCGCTTCTGCCATCCTATTCACTGCTGTTGTGTCCTTGGGCAAGACACTTTATCCACCTGCTCCCAGTGCCACCCACACTGGTTTAAATGTAACTTAGATATTGGGTTTCACTATGTAAAGCGCTTTGAGTCACTAGAGAAAAGCGCTATATAAATATAATTCACTAATTCACAATATGTGATTGGGCCGGCACGCAAAGGCAGTGCCTTTAAGGTTTATTGGCGCTCTGTAATTCTCTATAGGTCCGTTTTAAAAAGTCATGAATTTTACTTTTTGAAACCGATACTGATAATTTTGAAACAGATACCGATAATTTCCGATATTACATTTTAAAGCATTTATCGGCCAATAATATCGGCAGTCCGATATTATCAGACATCCCTACAAACAATGAATAAGTCATTACAGATGGTGTCTGGCAGTTTATTAGGGTCAAATATGTGGCACGTGAGTGGAACTGTGGCCTTTGTTTGTTGGTGTCATCATTGTGACCGCGTGACACAGACAGCATTTGTTTACCACCAGGGGAAATTAAGTAGCAAAGTGCTGCGCTTGACACCCGGCTGCATGTATGGAGGCGGCTATATTCTGGAAGGATTTTATCAAAAGGAGCCGAGCGAGGCTCTCAGCTTCATAACTGAGCATGCTTATCTTTTTTTTATTTTATTTTTTTTAAGCTTTTTAACGATACAAAACAGGTTAAAAAAAGGTGCGTAAACCCCTACATTTAATCTTTTTTTTAAATGAGAGTTCACCCTGATAAAAAGCAAACGTGGTAGTCGAAAATGTGTGGCGCATTATGAAGCGTAAAATATGACAGCGGAGACCCCGGACTGTTGAACGACTGAAGCTCTACATAAAACAAGAATGGGAAAGAATTCCACTTTCAAAGCTTCAACAATTAGTTTTGTCAGTTCTCAAAGATTTATTGAGTGTTGTTAAAAGAAAAGATGATGTAACACAGTGGTGAACATGCCCTTTCCCAACTACTTTGGCACGTGTTGCAGCCATGAAATTCTAAGTTAATTATTATTTGCAAAAAAAAAAAAAATGTTTATGAGTTTGAACATCAAATATGTTGTCTTTGTAGCATATTCAATTGAATATGGGTTGAAAAGGATTTGCAAATCATTGTATTCTGTTTATATTTACATCTAACACAATTCCCCAACTCATATGGAAACGGGGTTTGTAGTTTGTTATAATAATTTGACTGTGACGTGTATTCACTTGTGTTGCCAGCTTTTATAGACAATAATGGCTGTGTGAATACTCAGTAACTGAAAGTATACTGCACTAAACGAGTCTACTCAAAACTAAATCCACATTTGTTTTTCCAGTCCTGACAAGCTGGAATACAAGGAGTGTCGTGTTGGCCTCACCTTGCCACAAGCCCTGCAGTGGTGCCTCCTCTTGGTGAAGGTGAACTTGAGGTCACATCTGGTGCACACGGGGGCCTGGGAGTCGGGTACCCACACAGGGGCAACCTCCCCTAAAGAGCTGGGTTGCTTCCTGCTGAGGGAGCCCTGCTGTCCTGCTTGGATGTCATTGTCTGGACTCTCCGAGGACAACGTCAGAGGAGAGGGGAGGACAACCTCGTCCCCGTTTACACCGACCGGAGTCACATCCGGTGTCGTTTCAGACGGTGTCCCTCGGCGACTGTCGAAGTTCTTGTTCTTGCTACTGGCGGACTGGTCGAACTGATTTTGGACCTGTCCTGTAACGGGCTGAGGGATCTGAAGTTTGAGGCTGACTGGCTGCTTGGGTCTCGCTCCTCCGTACGGAACGCTAACCGGACGGAGACGACTGTTGTTCAGCTTTGGTAGAACACCACCTGCCGTCGCCCCGTCGCCGTTCTCCTGCTTGCTCTCCTCCATCTCCTTCTCCTCGGTCACAGAGTCCTCCTTGGAGGGGACGGGTGAGGGAGACAAGCTCTCCTCGTCCTCCTCTGTCACCTGAACATTTAACCTGCTTCCGTTCTCAAGCTCCAGGCCGTTCGGAGAGCTGAGGAGCTGCTCGGAATGTCCCTCAAGTCTACTCATCTCATTTCTTGGACTACTATTATCCTCAGCAGCCTGAAGATCTGTCTCTCCATTTACACAATGTTCTACAAGCTCATCCTTGGATGTACTTTGTCTATTTTGCTCAAACTCCTGTGAAGCTTCAGTGTGAGGCTCATCTTGGACACCAGCTTGTCCATTAAGTGTAGTTGTCTCCACACGCTCAGCAGAGACTGTCTCTTCTTGTTCTTGTCCCATCTCAAAGGTGAAATGGGACACAGTGGAGGCCTCCCCACGCGACTCCTCCGTGTGAGCATCGGCCTCCTGGACGGAAGAACTCGACCGGGTCTCCTTAATTGCGTCATCCAAGCGCGGGTGCCTGTCCTCCACGTCGTCCCCGCACACCAGTTTGCCGATATTGGGCTGGGGCAGCAACGGGCTGTGGATATCGGCCGGCCGCTCTTCTGCTGCCCAAGACGGAAGTTCGCCACCTGAATGTCTTTTGGTGTCTGCGTTGGAGGAGGGTTTGGGGAGGGTCTTTAAGGCAAGTGGACTCTCACACGGGCTGAGATCTGCATGGGCCAGGGCGGGGTTCAGCGAGAGCAGGTGGGACGGCGGGGCTAAAATCTGGGTCCACTTGGCATCCGTGAGAAGTGGAGAGTCGGTCTCATCTAGTAAGAGGAGAAGAACATGTTATCACACACATTCACAGAGAAACATTACGGTCATTTGCAGCAATATATCAGATGTGTGAGGAAAGTCTGATTTCAGACTGTATATATTAGGGCTGTGAATCATTGGGTGTCCCACGATTCGATTCTATATTGATTCTTGGGGTCACGATTCCATTATTAATTGATTCAACGCGATTCTTGATTCAAAAACGATATTTTTCCGATTCAAAAGGATTGTGTATTCATTCAATACATAGATGTCAGCAGGATCTACCCCAGTCTGCTGACATGCTAGCAGAGTAGTAGATTTTTTTTTAAAGCTTTTATAATTGTAAAGGACAATGTTTTATCAACTGATTGCAATAATGTAAATTTGTTTTAACTATTAAACGAACCAAAAATATGACTTATTTTATCTTTGTGAAAACATTGGACACAGTGTGTTGTCAAGCTTATGAGATGCCATGCAAGTGTAAGCCACTGTGACACTATTCTTTTATTATTATAAATGTCTAATGATAATTTCAAAGAGGGATTTTAAATCACTGCTATGCTGAAATGATAACTAATATTGATACTGTTGTTGATAATATTCACTACTTTTGGTTTGTTCTGTGTGGTGTTTGTGTCTCCTCTCAATTGCTCTGTTTATTGCAGTTCTGAGTGTTGCTGGCTCAGCTTTGCTTTTGGAATTGGATTGCATTGTTATGGTATTGTTGTGTATTGTTTTGTTAGATTGATAAAAAAAAAAAAAAAAAAGATTTTTCTAAAATGAGAATAGATTCTGAATCGCACAACGTGAGAATTGCGATTCAAATTTGAATCGATTTTTTCCCACACTCCTAGTATATATGTACACTTGGAATGCACTCCCAACAGGTGTAAAAGAAAGTGCATCTCTATCCTTCTTCAAAACCGCACTAAAATAACACCTCCAGTCAACTACAACCCTGGAATAACACCCTCCCCTTACAACATCCCACCTCCCCGGATTATAAATATTCTAATGTATATACTTGTTCTTATGCTTTCTGAGCTCACTATGTTCACTGCTCGCTGAACATATCCTAGGAAATCAAACCTACACCGTTTCAATGTGCATTTTTAAGATGATACAATTGTTGATGACTGAAGTGCTCTTATCAACCAAACCTAACCCTCCCTGCCCCAACCCCCTCCAAATCCCACCCCCCGGATCGTAAATAATGTAAATAATATTTACCAAATACAGAATAATGAATGCATTTTTTCACAATTTTTTTAATATTGCATAAATAGCCTAGAATAAATATTTAGACATGTTTTTCAAATAAAGTCTTATTTTATTGAATATTGACATTTTTTTAATATTCCAGTAGCCTTTGCTTTTCAAAAAAACACAGTTTTTCATTTATATTAGGCCTTCAAACAAAACATACATTCCAAAAATAAATAAAGTGCATTAAAGTGGATAAACCCACAACAAATGAATTATTGTCCTTTTGGCAAAAGTCTGCTTAGCCACAGTAGATATGCTAATAATGTAAACAGAAGGCTCAAGTAAATCTCAATTAAGTGTGTGCTTGTAACCTCATACACTTATACAGGTAGCCTACACAACAGGCTAATAATGTAAACAGAGGCCCCACTAAATCTCAATAAGTGTGTGCTTGTAACCTCATACACTTATACAGGTACACAACATATCCCAACGTCACTGCACGTTGGTTGATTGCGTCACTGCGTCAAAAAATTGCGTCACACGCCACTATTCGGCCTTGTTTTTAACTCATTCCACCGAAGGCCGAATGTGGCTTTTTTTGCCATATTCGGTTACCGATTAATCGGTGCATCCCTAGTGGTGAACATAAATGAAGTATTGTTGATGGTTTTTCAATGCATTTTTGAAGTGAGAGGTTAGAGGTAGAATTGATTGCTCCCAAGAACGAGCCAATTTTTACATGTTGAACTGCAAAAAAAACCTAAAACCTATTTTCTTCTTCTCTCTCATAAAGATTTCGAACAATTCACAAAATTGTGAAAGAAAGTGCAGTTCCTCTGTAAGTTGAAAAGCTATATAGCAAAGAAACAGTAGGTCGTTGTAGTTGTCTAACAGTCATCAGTCACATTTTGTGTTGGGAACAGTCTTGTAATATTTCCCTACTTATTAAGGCTGGGCGATATATCGATTTACTCGTTACATCTGTGCGATATAGAAAATGACTATATCGTGATATTCGAGTATATGTTCTCACGCAGTTGCTTTTAGCTGCTGGCATTACACTGCATGCGTTTCCCACTCTTTCTTGTCTCTCCTTCTCACAGACACATCCAGTAAAACAAGCGCACCTCCTTACATACATCACGTGTGCAAAGTCACACGCTCCCGCGGAGCAGACAGGTACCGACATGGTAACGCTAGCTGAGAGGTGCGGGTGGTAATACGAGAGAGAGAAGGTGCGAATCTGGTAACAAATGGAGGAATAATTAATTCCCAGGAAAAACAGCAGGGGGTCCATCGTTTGGCGGTGGTTTGGCTTCAAGCGGGAATATGTTGAACATTTATGCGGCAAAAGCATTGCTACAAACGGTAGCACCACTGCTAATGTAGCATCATTTTAAAAGTCACCCGCAAGAGAATAAGGAGTGCTTGAAACTCTGCATGTCAACATCTCCGTTCGGTGCCACATTAACTAAATCCCGAAACAACTATTTCCACATCAATACCCTATGAAAAAAAATAGTCAACAACAGGAGATAATGTTCCCAGGAACCTACCACATGGCGAAGGACATACACTATTTGATATGCAGCTAATTTTCATTTGACAGTTATTGAAATATCTTGTGTGACATCATGCACAAAAGTGCACTTTATTTGTTTTAAACTACTGTAGTGGCGTTCTGTTCAAAAAGTGCACTTTAATTTAGTGTTTTGATATCATCTTAGTGACATCATGCACATAAGTGCACTCATAGCTTGTTTTAAAATGTCTCTGACAATCTTGCACATAGGCTACAGAAAGTCCCCACACAGTGGAAAACCTCATGCGTGGTCCCCATCCTGAAGTGCACGTGACCCAGCACGTCAAAGGACTACAGGCCGGTGGCGCTAACCTCCCATATCATGAAGAACATGGAGAGGTTGGTCATGGAACAACTCCCCCCTACAGTCAAGCCCCACCTGGACACACTCCAATTCGCCAACCAGCCACGACTGGGAGTGGAGGACGCAGTTATCTACCTGCTGAACCCAGCCCACATCCACCTGGACAAGCCTGCAAGCAGTGTGAGGGTCATGTTTTGTGACTTCTCCAGTGCTTTCAATACTATACGGCCTGGGCTACTGGGTGTGAAGTTGGAGAAGATGCAGGTGGAGGCCCCCTTGGTGTCCTGGGTTGTAGATGACCTGACTGACGGACCACAGAACGTTCGACTGCAGGACTGTGTGTCTGACAGGGTGGTCAGCAACACCGGGACCCCGCTGGGTACAGTCCTCTCCACCATTTACACCACCCATTTCCACTATCAGTCAGAGTCCTGCCACCTTCAGAAGTTTTCTGATGACTCTGCGATAGTGGGGTGTATTGAGGATGGTGATGATGAGGAATACAGGGCACTGGTGGAGGACTTTGTCACATGGTGTGGAAAGAACCACCTCCAGCTCAATGTGACGAAGACCAAGGAGCTGGTTGTGGACCTGGGAAGGAAGAAGAGTACTCCGGCGACCCCTGTTTCCATCAGGGGGGTCGATGTGGACATGGTTGAGGATTATAAATACCTGGGAGTACACCTGGACAACAAGCTGAATGGATCAAAACACGCTGAGGTCCTCTACAAGAAGGGACAGAGCTGCCTCTACTTCCTCAGGAGGTTAGGATCCTTCAACGTCTGTACAAAGATGTTGAAGATGTTCTACGAGTCAGTGGTGGCGAGCGCCTTCTTGTACGCCGTGGCTTGCTGGGGCAGCGGGCTGAGAGCGAGGGACACATACAGACTGGACAAGTTGGTAGAGAAGGCCAGTAATGTGGTGGGAGCGGAGCTGGACTCTTTGGCGGTGGAGTCAAAGAGAAGAAGTCTAGCAAAACTCCTAGCCATTATGGACCACACCTCCCACCCACTACACTCGGACCTTGTGGAGAGAATGAGGATGTTCAGTGGAAGGCTCAGACTCCCAAAATGTAACACGGAACAACACAGGAGGTCCTTCATACCGACAGCCATCAGACTGTATAATGCATATGTTCCTTGCCTGCACTTAAATGTAGAATATATGTAGAATATATTTATATTATTCATATATTAATATATAATATGTCATATATTGTTTATTATTATTATTGTTTATTGTGAGCGAACTATGGTACTGAATTTCCCCCAGGGATCAATAAAGTACTTTATATTCTATTCTATTCTGTTTTGTTTTGGGAATGACATGAATGTTTGTGCCACTGTGTAATAACTGTTTAATAAATACAGTTTTGCTAAATTGACTTAGTTGCGATTTCCCTCTCTGCATAAAAGTTTAAAAGTAACATACATTAATGAAGTACGAAGAACAATATTTTAATGTAGACACATAGAATCATCATACTGCTGTGATTATATGTATCAAGTGTTCATTCAAGGCTAAGGCAAAATATCAAGATACATATCGTGCATCGTGACATGGCCTAAAAATATCGAGATATTAATAAAAGGTCATATCGCCCAGCCCTACTACTACTTATTATCATTTCCTACATACAGCATAAACACTCTAGGCCACAACCAAGAGAGGAACAAATTAAGAAAACGGATCCGAGTTTGATTTTGCTTTAGTAGCATTAGCAACTGTTTTGCTTCTCCTTCTGGGCAAGCGCTGAAAATTTTAAGTAAAAATAAGCACTGAAAAGATGACAACAACAGAAGAAAGAGGCTAGTGTGTCGAGGAACGATACAAGGATCGGCCAATTAGGAAGAAAGTGGGCCAACTAACTGGGCCCCCCCCCCAGGGAGATGTCAGTCAGTCACAACGACAGTGGAACGCTGTATTAAAAAAAAAAAAGATATTGTAACTTCCACAACGTGGTCATGTCAGCGTGACTGCTGCTGCTCTCCTCCCTGGGCTGGAATGCAAGCAAGGCAGCTCTTCTTGTTGCCGGGGCAACCTCACACGCACCCAGAAACACGCACGCACATACAAATTGTAATAATCGCCAGGTATGAATCATCAGGCTGGCTGTGTCTTGCTACATTGGAAGCGTTCCTTCACAATCACAAAAATTAAACCCGGATACATTTTTGGGAGCGTGTGTCTTGGACCAATTAAGCAGTCCCACACAAAGCTCCTGGGAAGCTGCAAATTACTTTTTTTTTTCTCCCCCTCAATGCCTCCGTGTTTTTTTCCATGACGGCGGACAAGAGCAGCTGTTCTAAGAAGTGGTTACTCAGGTGAGCATGGCTAAAATTTGCGGAAATTAATCAAGTAATTGTGTTATTTGATTTTTCTTTCAGGAATGGGAACATTTATCTATGAATATTCCTTCCGTACTTCTGTTTCCATGAGAACAGAGGAGTGCTTCCCAGTTAATCATTAATGATGTTCTTCTAGATCAGGGGTAGGGAACCTATGGCTCTAGAGCCAGATGTGCCTCTTTTGATGACTGCATCTGGCTCTCGGATAAATCTTAGCTGACATTGCTTAACACTAGGGCTGGCCACACTTTTTCTGCAGGCGAGCTACTTTTCAATTGACCAAGTCGAGGAGATCTACCTCATTCATATTTATAATTTATATTTATTTATTTATGAAAGAGACATTTTTGTTAACAAGTTAATGGTGTTAAATGATACTACGAGCATGTTTAAGACATACAGATTCATTTATTTCATGAAGACAAGAATATAAGTTGGTGTATTACCTGATTCTGATGACTTGCATTGATTGGAATCAGACAGTGGTGCTGATAACGTCCGCGTTTTCAAATGGAGGAGAAAAAAAGTCCTTCTTTCTGTCCAATACCACATGAAAGTGGTTGCACACTCGTTTTTAAACACTTTGTTATGAGAGTAGCATATATGTGTGTGGCCCTTTAATGTCTGGCAGGAGGTGAGTGACATCAGTGAGTGTGTGGGCGAGAGAGGAGAGGGAGCGGTGGCTGAGGGCGGAGGAGTGGCTAGTGTTTTTGTGTGGGATTTTGACTGTGTGCAAGACGGAAATAAAAGGCCACAATTTGCAACTAATCGCTGGACTCGTCATTTTGCCCTGGAGTCCGGAATTGTGAAGACCCCCTGCCGGGTAAAGTGAAGGGTGTTGCCCCGAGAATCCATGGGCCCTGGAGAAGTGTCTTCCCTGCGCTCCTTGACTACGGTCTAGGCGCCGGAAGCAGGAAAGGTGCAACAACTTTATAAGAAATACATTGGCTAGCTTGCTAGCTTGTGCACGCTAGCTTTCTGAGACTCTTATTTTGTTAGCACAGGCAAGATAAAGCGGGTCTTTTATGGTGAAGACAGGAACTGTGCAGTCGGTCTTTAGAGTTTTGACAGCAGGTACAGCCCAAGAGTCTGTTAAAATAAAAAGTGTATCTCTCCGTCCTGTCAGTGTTTTTTTTCTTAATAATGAGCTCGCAGCAGCTAGCGTCATCTCACAAGATCCTCGGGTGCCAAAAATGTCAAACAACTGATGAAAGTGAAGTCTTGGTGAAGATTGATGATTGCTTATTTTTATGTCTATTTTTTTAATGCCTGGCTTGCGATCGACTGACACCCTCCGCGATCGACCGGTAGCTTGCGATCAACGTAATGTCCACCCCTGCTTAACACAATAAATTATGAATAATTCCGCTGGTAATCATGATGTTAAAAATAACGTTCAAAATATAAAACATTCTCATGCATTTTAATCCATCCATCCGTTTTCTACCGCACCTGTTCAAGAAATAACAAAGTTATCAAAAATAATTTGAGTCTTATTATACCTAAAAAATGCACGCATTTAGTTGTATTCAGTGTTAAAAATTGTGATATGGCTCTCACGGAAATACATTTTAAAATATTTGTCTTTCATGGCTCTCTCAGCCAAAAAGGTTCCCGACCCCTTTTCTAGATCAACAGCTCCTCTGCTGGTTGCAGCCAAGTATTGCACTCAAATTTGCTTTAACTGCTTCCAGTTTTGAACAAATCCTACAGAGTTAACATACAATAAATGGTCTCCAATGGAGATGTGCAGATTGATGATAAAGTATGTGGTTGCCAATGTCGAATAATGTCTTTTAATACCGAGCAGATTGACCTCCATTAGAGAAAATAAACTGAATTTCTAACACGTATCTTAAGTATCATTATCACTTGAAGTTGAGGCTAACACGTTACATACAAGGAGCAAGCAAGAAGCAGGCATGCTAATAGCTAAGCTAACCGCTAATATAGCTTTAAACAGAAGAAGTAAGTTCATAGTAGGGCTGGGCGATACATCGATATACTTGATATATCGCGGGTTTGTCTCTGTGCGATATAGAAAATGACTATATCGTGATATTCGAGTATATGTTCTCACACAGTTGCTTTTAGCTGCGGGCATTACACTGCATGTGTTTCCCACTCTTTCGTGTCTCCTTCTCACGGAGACATAAACAAGCGCACCTTCTTAAGTACGTCACGTGTGCAACGTCACACGCCCTCCCCTAGCAGAGAGGTAGCTACATGGGTACATTAGCTGTGATGCTAATGGTGCGTTGCGAGTGGTAATACGGGAGAGAGAAGGTGCGAATCTGGTAGAAAATGGAGGAATAATTAATAATTATGCGGCAAAAGCGTTGCTACAATAAGTAGCAGCACTGCTAATTTGTAGCATCATTTGAAAAGTCACCCGCTAGAGAATGAAGAGTGCATGAAACTGAGCATGTCAACATCTCCGTTCGGTGCCACACCCACAAAATGCCGACGCATCAATTTCCAGATCGTATGAAAAAATAGTCAACAACAGAAGAAGATAACGTCCGCAGGAACCTACCACATAGCGGAGGACATACACTATTTGATTTCCTATTATGCAGCTCGTTTTTAATTTGATAGTTACTGAAATATCTTGTGTGACATCATGCACAAAAGTGCACTTTATTTGTTTTTAACTATTGTAGTGGTGTTCTGTACAAAAAGTGCACTTTAATTTAGTGTTGTTTTGATATGTCATCTTAGTGACATCATGCACAAAAGTGCACTCATAGCTTGTTTTAAAATGTCTCTGACAATCTTGCATTTTCTGTTTTGGAAATGACATGAATGTCTGTGCCACTGTTTAATAACTGTTTAATAAATACACTTTTGGTCAATTGACTTAGTTGTGGTTTCCCTCTCTGCATGAAAGTTTAAAAGTAGCATATATTAATGCAGTATGAAGAAGAATGTTTGAATGTAGACACATAGAATCATCATACTGCTGTGATTATATGTATTAAGTGTTCATTTAAGGCTAAGGCAAAATATCGCGATATATATGGTGTATCGTGACATGGCCTAAAAATATCGAGATATTAATAAAAGGCCATATCGCCCAGCTGTATTTCTAAATAAAGTTTAAGAAGTGTAGATGAAAGAACATTTCAGCAGAAAGTAACCAATTATTAACAGGAAATTAACAAGTAGATTAATAAGTCTATAGAGAATTTAACATAACAAATGTTAGTGCGTCAGCATTGTTTGAAGGGTGGATCAATCCATGAATTTGTGGTGTCGATACCAAACGTACAATCAGTAAATGATCAATACTAAAGTGATCAGATTAATATCTTTTCCTCAAAATACATTTTTCCTAATATTTACAAACTCAGGAACGACACATGAAGACTTTCTGGGCAAAAAACAAAGAATTAAAATGAGTATTGGATATTACTTTTTCCTTTAGTGTACCATTGTCTTTGTTTTGATCAAACAACTGTATGTATTAACAGAAAATAAGGAACTAATTTGTGTTAATATTGTTAAACTGTCAATAACACTCACCACAAATAAATGTAAGAATGTACAGTTAATGACTGAGATCTGTATCAGAATTGGCCAATCTCACTCCTGGATTATCAGTATAAAACCTGAATATAACATCCCTAGTTTGCCGTACATTCTACTCCTTATCGTCTGTTCTAGGCTCACCTTCGTTCTGCTCAAAGTCGTCCAGCACCTTGTCCAGGTTGAACGCCTCGGCCTGGAAATAATTCTCCATGGATCAGGAAGCTCCACCTTGCCCGCGGCCACGTGAACCTTCACACAGGGGAGAGCGTGTCGTCAATGACAAAATCTGTCCTTCACGAAATGGGAGCTATTGTCCTTTTTATGTGCCCTCGACTCCTGTCCATAAACGGCTCATTGCTGGCCCTCAGCATCTTGATCATAGCAGCGATATAAAGCGAGATTGTGTATGATATTCACCATTCAGTGAGGTAAGATGCAGATGCTACACTTTATTGGCAAAAGTACGGTTGAACTTTGATTTACAAACCCCGAATTGTACAAATTTTCGATTTACGTGTGACAGACCGACTATACCGTATTTTTTGGATTATAAGTCGCAGTTTTTTTCATACTTTTACTCTGGAGCGACTTAAGTGTGAAATTATTAACACATTACCGTAAAATATCAAATAATATTTTTTATCTCATTCACGTAAGAAACTGGACATATATCAGCAATCGTCACACACACGCACGTCAACCAATAAAAATTTGGCGGGGGTGGGTCATGGCCATACTTGCCAACCTTGAGACCTCCGATTTCGGGAGGTGGGGGTGGAGGGGCATGGTTAAGAGGGGTGGCGTATAATTCACCAACTCCAGTATTGCATATACAAATATATATATGTATGAAATACTTGACTTTAAGTGAATTCTAGCTATACATATGTATTTTATTATATATATATAAATAAAAGAAATAGTTGAATTTCAGACGGCACCGATCAAATACACAGTAATAAAAACACAGTTGTTCTACTAACTGTACTGTGCTTGCTGGTTACTAAAAAAAAACTAACAACAACACTTACCTTTCACTAAGTGAGTGAAAGGTAACATCCTTCACAGATTTGTTGTAGACATCCACAAATGAGAACGGGATGTTGCTTCCAGCTATCAGCATAGCCATCTTTGCCATCGGGTCTTCATTTTGCGCGGTGGCCCATAATACTGGGTTGTGAACGATGCTGCGCTGCGCACGCTTTGTGCTTTGCTGACAGACCGTTCATGGCTGAGTATATATAGTCTGTTCTACAAAATTTATAGGCAACATACTGCTTCCCCTTCAAACTCTCCTGGATAAACTGAAATTCTTATTTCCAATCGTTCTGGAACTTGCAAGCATATTTCTTTATTTTGCTGATCAAAGGTGTAATATATTGGGTTGGAGTCAAAAACCAGGCGACGTGATGAAGTTATATCTCTTTACTGTAGGCTTCAGAACAGAAATGCTATTCTATGTACAGTAGATGGCAGTATTGTCCTGTTTACGAGGGTCACAACCTTGAGTCAGGTTCTCACGGAGCTGGAGTGGGCGTGGCCTTCAGCTCCGTCTGAATTTCGGGAGAAAATTTGTCCCGGGAGGTTTTCGGGAGAGGCGCTGAATTTCGCGAGTCTCCCGGAAAATCCGGGAGGGTTGGCAAGTATGACCCCGACTTAAACAAGTTCCATCCATCCATCCATTCTTTAGCGCTTATTCCCTTCAGTATCACGCTGGAGCCTATCTCAGCTGCAATCGGGCGGAAGGCGGGGTACACCCTGGACAAGTCGCCACCTCATCACAGGGCCAACACAGATAGACAGACAACATTAACACACTAGGCAACATTAACACACTAGGGCCAAATTAGTTTTGCCAATCAACCTATCCCCAGGTGCATGTCTTTGGAGGTAGGGGGGGCCTATCCCCAGGTGCATGTCTTTGGAGGCGGGAGGAAGCTGGAGTACCAATCGGGAACCCAAGCTGGCACGGGGAGAACATGCAAACTCCACACAGAAAGATCCCGAGCGCAGGATCGAACCCAGGACCTTCGTATTGTGAGGCAGACGCCCTAACCCCTCTGTCGCCGTGCTGCCAGACTTAAAAAAGTTGAAAAACTTATTGGGGTGTTACCATTTAGTGGTCAATTGTACGGAATATGTAGTGTACTGTGCAATCTACTAATAAAAGTTTCAATCAATCAAACAGTTTGAGAATCACTAAGCTAGAACAATTGCGGAATTACGGCAAGTAGAGGACATCTGGGATACATGTCATTTGTCTTGTAGTCATGTAAGCATTTGAGATAGTTGGCTATTAGCGTGCTTCTCCAGGAAATGAGTGGTGTCACCAGTCTGTTTTATCCAAGTGCGATTATAAATCGCGGTTTTATGATCATTTTTATTTGAAATGGTAATACTTACCATTGGGAATTATACAGCGGTTTATTGTAATTAAAATACTGCTTTTTGCCACATCCCTAGTGGACGACGCGATTTGCGCTACCTGCAAAGAGGTCCCCCTCAGCGGGCGCAGGCTATCTTGGTTGTCAGCAAGTTTGCCCTCTCAGTGAGCACTTCAGCCGCTCTGGCAGGCGCCCGCACCTTGCATGGACAAAACAAACAACTCCAGTCACAACTACATTTACTAAGACTAAAGCAGGGGTCACAAACTATATTTTCTGGCCCTCTACTTAAAGGGAAATTGCACTTTTTCTTTTTGGAATTTTTGTCAGAATAATTGTATACAAATTATCACACAAGTTGTTTGCTATGAGTTCAGGTTGCCCTGCGAGGAGACAAAAGCCATCTTTGATCTTATCAAGCAAAACGCAGACAGCTTGTAAACTTCCACTGTGTGCAATGGAATGCGCCGTAGAGAAGTTGGACATCCACAGGAAGGACCTTATCAGGACCCGAAATCTACGGCAGAGGGGGAAAACCCGACACCGCTCCAAGCACCTTTTTGGTGTAAAAAATAACAGTGCAATACTTTTTCATAACATGGTCTGTAAGTGTTGTTGAAAACTTACACTTAATATTTTTTGTTTAAGGATTAACATTTTTTGTTGCAAAATATTATGGTTCTGAAGTCATGTTGTATTTTTTGTAAATAAGACCCATTTGGGTTACTATAAAAAAGGGCAATTTTCTTTGTCACACCGCAATTCTCGCGAGATTTGGTGTGGTGTTTGGAGTTGCAGACATGCAAAGGACTTTGGGTCATCAGCAGCAGCGGGAACATTTGACTAGCTGAAGAAGGTATTTGTCATATTGTGTTGAAATGTTCTGTATATTTGTGGAGTGCATTGGTTTGATTTTTTGTACGCTCATGTAGTTGCACAACACTGGAGTGTTTGCTGCCCAAGAACCTCCGAAGTGGCAGGCGGCCATAAGGTAGCTATTTTTGTTTGGCACCTTGATTGCTTGGGACTGAAGTATTTCTAATACTATTGTATTTCATGTCTTGTCCTGTAGTTTTCACGGCTTAAAACTCAAGTAAAGAGCCCGTCTTTAAGAAACGGAGCCAGTGTTGTCATTTCGGAGCCACATGGTCACTACTGCCTAGTTTCTTTGTTATATTCCTATTTTATTGTAATATTTGTATTCCCATTGTTGCTTTTTATTTTTATTGTAATATTTTTCTATTTCTTTCCATTCATACCCCAGTATTTACTTTTTAAATTCAATATTAATTCTATACATTGCTGCTGGAATTTTAATTTTCCTGAGGGAACTCTCCTGAAGGAATCAACAAAGTACTATATATCTATCTATCTATCTATCTAGAAGCAGCTGCAGCTATGTAATGAGGGAATGCCCAAATAAAGGAGGAGGCGTGGAATCCTTTCCCCGTTCACAATCCTTATGAGACAAGAAGAATAAAGGTTGTTTTATTTGCATTCTAATTCTTACTAATGGGCTTGTTCTAGAAGGCTAACAATGCAGCTGTTTATGACCCCCTCCCCTTAGAAGCAGCTGCAGTTATGTAATGAGGGAATGCCCAATGAAGGAGGAGGCGTGGAATCCTTGCCTGAGAATGGCAGGGTGACTGTACAAAGGTGCAGGTCGAAGCGCTCTCCTCATGAGCTAAATTGTATCCTGTCTCTGTTTGATTCCTTGCTTCTTGTCTTGTTTAATAGATAGTTTGTCGTTTGAACCTGACAATTTTGTCTATCGTTTACAATTTTTATGAGACTAGAAGAACTAAGGTTTTTTATATATTTTTTTTTGCATTCTAATTTGTAATAATCGGCTCGTTCTAGAAGGCTAATAATGCAGCTGTTTATGACCCCCTCCCCTTAAAAGCAGCTGCAGCTCTGTAATGAGGGAATGAATGCCCAAATTAATGAAGAGACTTGGAATCCTTTCCTCAGAGCGGCAGGGTGACACTGTACGAGGGTGCAGGTCGACACGCTCTCTTCATGAGCTGAATTAAATCCTGTCTATGTTTGATTCATTGCTTCTTGTTTATTAATAGATAGTTTGGTGTTTGAACCTGACAATTTTGCCTATCGTTCAAAATCCTTATGAGACAAGAAGAAAAAAGGTTGTTGTTTTTTTGCATTCTAATTTGTAATAATCGGCTCGTTCTAGAAGGCTAGCAATGCAGCTAATGGGATCACTCCATTCTGCCACTAAATCACTTTGAAAACTTATCTGAAAACCGCCAACAATGCTTCATTTACGTTCCGTAACTTGTATAATAACCAAGATGTAGCTACGTTGTTATTATAAGGAAAAAAAACACAAAGGGACAATTTTTCCAGCATAGTAACACATTGCCTTGCAACGGCATGCTACAGTATTAGCCACAAGCTAGCTTCTGCGCTGGCAGCTGACTGTGTTTGAGTTTCTAATGCGCAACACAATGCGATAGTACACAAATCTGAATCGACTGAAAAACATGAACATTAATATTCGATGTCTGTAAAGTATGAGCCCACATTTCATGTTTTGTTTGTACACAGCTAGCTTAACAGTGTATGTACTGGTGTTGGAATAACAAAAATAATGTGCTGCATGTAAAGGCTTAGGTGGCCACAAGCGTGGACAGTACTTTTTAGCTCTTATTTCCAAAACTGTGTACACTACTGAATTGGGGTCTTATGGCCACTTATGTGGACACTAATACTGCCCTCTGGTGGTGTCAGAAGAGTAAAACATACAATGGAATTTGGGGGAAAAAAAGTGTAAAAAAAAAAAAAAAAGAATTAGCATGTCACTAAACATGAAGTACATGTTTATGTACTTATAATAAGCCCAAATAAATAAAGAGAAATAATTTAAAAAAGCATGTAAACAAACAGCTTGGGCCTTAGGAGGTTAAGATAAATATCACAGTGACTCACTCGATTTGGTCCAGCTGGCCGGTGACGTTTTTTTCTAGTTGATTTTGGGTAAGCACTCCATTTATGTCGGCATAGCTTGGCTTTAAGTTCCACATTTGCAGCTTCAAGTCACACCAACCTCACTCTCTCGGCTTCCGTTTCTTGCAAAGTTTCAGCCTTCTATAACCAGCAGTTTATCCTCCGTATTTTCAGGTTAAAAAGAATAGGGTGGTGGATACTCATCCCCAGGTTTGTTGTCGGTTACCAAGTCTGCCCTGACAAGAACACTCACTCGCGTTTGTTTCCGGAAGTGAATTATATTTATATAGCGCCTTTCTCTAGTGACTCAAAGCGCTTTACATAGTGAAACCCAATATCTAAGTTACATTTAAAGCAGTGTGGGTGGCACTGGGAGTAGGTGGGTAAAGTGTCTTGCCCAAGGACACAACGGCAGTGACCAGGATGGCGGAAGCGGGAATCGAACATGGAACCCTCAAGTTGCTGGCACGGCCACTCTACCGACCGAGCTATGCCGCCATCTTAAAATGACCAAAATGTGGTAAACATTGCACATATTTGGAGACCAAAACGCCATTTGTTTACAACTGAATGGAATGCTAACGTGGGTGATTACGACAATTTTTGGACTGGTAGTAGTCGATCCACAGCGATCGTTCTGCCACGCAATACCTCGAGGGGAAATTCCACTTCAACGACTGTCGTTGCAGTTGTTTTTCTCATTACGAAAGGGCGAAACAATCCTTGCCCAGGCACATCCTCTTGGGTTTTTGGAGTATAAATAATTGGGGTTTTGGTACCAGCTGTCAGACTAGATCCGAACAATCTAAGTCTATGATCATGAACTGATTAAACTTACTCGGATGAAAGGCATAAAAATCTAAAAACAAACATATATCGATATATCTAACAAATATATATCGCCCAAGACATGCTAGCAAACATACACATGTCGTCAAAGGTTTGTACTCATTAAACAAATGTTCCACGACTTTGCGACTCCTTTTGCTTAATGGCAGCTACCTTTTTTGACCAATCTTGCTCAAATTCTACAATGTAAAATTTTTACAATTTGTTTTGTGTGTCTCATAAGGCTGGGCGATATGGCCTTTTTTTAATATCTCGATATTTTTAGGCCATGTCGCGATACACAATATATATCTCGATATTTAGCCTTAGTCTTGAATGAACATTTGATACATATAATGACAGCAGTATGATGAGTCTATGTGTCTACATTCAAACATTCTTCTTCATACTGCATTCATATATGCTACTTTTAAACTTTCATGCAGAGAGGGAAATCACAACTAAGTCAATTGACCAAAAGTGTATTTATTAAACAGTTATTAAGCAGTGGCACAATCATTCATGTCATTTCAAAACAGAAAGTGCAAGATTGTCAGAGACATTTTAAAACAGGCTATTAGTGCACTTTTGTGCATGATGTCACTAAGATGACATATCAAAACAACACTAAAGTGCACTTTTTGTACAGAACGCCACTACAATAGTTTAAAACAAATAGAGTGCACTTTTGTGCATGATGTCACTAAGATGACATACTAAAACAACACTAAATTAAAGTGCACTTTTTGTACAGAACCCAACTACAATAGTTTAAAACAAAAAAAGTGCACTTTTGTGCATGATGTCACACGAGATATTTCAATAACTGTCAAATAAAAAAAAAGGAAATCAAATCTGTTGTTGACTATTTTTTTCATACGGTGTTGATCTGGCATTTTGTGGGTGTGGCACCGGCCAGAGATATTGATGCGGAGTTTCAAGCACTCTTTATTCTTTAGCGGGTGACTTTTCAAAGAATGCTAAATTAGCAATGCTCCTACTCTTTGTAGCAACGCTTTTGCCGCATAAATGTTGAACATATTCCCGCTTGAAGCCAAACCACCGCCGGACGATGGATTCCGTGCTGTTTTTCTTGGTAATTAATTCTTCCTTCATTTGTTACCGGATTCGCACCTTCTTTCTCTCATATTACCACCTGCACCTCACCGTTAGCATCACAGCTAATGTTACCATGTTCCGTGGGAACGTGACGTTGCACGCGTGACAGTATGTGACGTATGTAAGAAGGTGCGCTTGGTTTATGTCTCTGTGAGAAGGATAGACAAGAAAGAGTGGGAAACGCATGCATTGTAATGCCTGCAGCTATAAGCAACTGTGTGAGAATGTATACTCGAGTATCACAATATACCGTATTTTTCGGGTTATAAATCGCTCCGGGTTATAAGTCGCACCGGCCGAAAATGCATAATAAAGAAGGAAAAAAACATATATAAGTCGCACTGGAGTAGAAGTCAAATTTTTGGGGGGAAATTTATGTGATAAAACGCAACAGCAAGAATAGACATTTGAAAGGCAATTTAAAATAAATAAAGAATAGTGAAGAACAGGCTGAATAAGTGTAGGTTATATGAGGCATAAATAAGCAACTGCTATGTTAACCTAACATATTATGGTAAGAGTCATTCAAATAACTATAACATATAGAACATGCTATACCTTTACCAAACTATCTCTCACTCCTAATCCATAAATCCCATGAAATCTTCTTCCTGGATGTCTCTTCTAAACAACTCTGCCAACTCCAAAGGTATGCGCCGCTTCCTCTTGTCCTTTTCTGCTGCAT